>NW_026944581.1:65243-72743 GCF_034702125.1 Engraulis encrasicolus
GAGGGGAGGAGAGGAGAGGAGAGGGGAGGGGAGTGGAGGAGAGGGGAGGAGAGGAGAGGGGAGGAGAGGAGAAGAGAGGAGAAGAGAGGAGAGAAGAAGAGATATATATGTACAGGTATAAAAGAATAATTCTGTGTCATGATGCTAGTACTCTATCATGATGCTGGTTGCTAAGGAAGATGCTTTGCCTAGCAACTGGTGCTATGCAAATATGTAAACCACATACATGATATCTGGATAAAAGGAAAATTAAATCATGTGTGTTTGTGTGTTTGTGAACTTATAGCAGCATGTCGCAGCATGGTCTGTTGTAAAGTACAATTTTCTGGTGAGGTTACCTCTGTGTGGCCTAGAAGGGTGCATTTATGCTGTTGCCAGGCTCAGCTATTTTTTGTGGGACACATAGACACAGAGAGTGTGTGTGTGTGTGTGTGTGTGTGTGTGTGTGTGTGTGTGTGTGTGTGTGTGTGTGTGTGTGTGTGTGTGTGTGTGGTGTGTGTGTGTGTGTGTGTGTGTGTGTGTGTGTGTGTGTGTGTGTGTGTGTGTGTGTGTGTGTGTGTGTGTGTGTGTGTGTGTGTGTGTGTGTGTGTGTGTGTGTGTGTTCTGTGTGGCCTTTTCGACAAGGGCCAGGAGCTGCAAGAGTGTATGTATGCTGTGTTGTATGCTGTTGCCAGCCTCAGCTAGTTCTTGTGGGACACATAGACACACAGTGCAGGTATGTATGTACAGGTTTAAATTCTGTATCTCCTCTCCTCTCATGTGTGAATGAAATGCTGAATGAAACTTCGAACAACAACAGTTCAACATATGACCACTTTTGCCCATTCAAATCAATGGGACTGAACTATAGCCTTCAACATAGGCCCGACAAATTCCTTAGACATGCAGCAATTTAAAAACACATGCCCTTCAATTGGTTTGCGAGACCCTAGGGAGTGTTTGAATAAAATGATGAATCTATAGAAAAATAAATACCCCTTCATTTTTAGCTTTTAATTGTTGCAGGCAATATTCCCCATAGAAATCAATGCAAAACATGTCCTGAAATGTAGGCTTCCAAGAGCCAGGCAAATGCATCAATTTGTGTAAAGGCACAATCATTAGCTTTAGCAGACCTCAGGGAATGTGTGATTGAAACGATTAAGCAAAATATGAATACAAAATGTAAATAAAACACCATGTAACTGTATGTATGACTTTTGAAGAATAGCCAATTTGAGAAGACTTCGGCAGGGGTGCTGAATTTTACCAAGATGAGACTAAAACTAGCAGTTACCTTGACTGAATAAGAATTTGAATTTGAATTGCTGCCGAGGAGAGGAGAAGAGATATATGTACAGGTATAAAAGTATAATTCTGTGTCATGATTCTAGTTATTATTGTGTGTGTGTGTGTGTGGGGGGGGGGGGGGTAAAGGCACAATCATTAGCTTTAGCAGACCTCAGGGAATGTGTGATTGAAACGATTAAGCAAAATGTGAATAGAAAACGTAAATTGTGAATAAACATCATGAAACTGTATTTATGACTTTGGAAGAATAGAATACTTTTTATTTCAAGAAAATACATTTATCACAATTGTACAATTTACAACCATGTAAATCACCACAGAACCTCAATTTAAGATACACAAGCTAGAAAAAATTGCAAAACAGCTACACATCGAAAACAGCATTAAAAAGCAAATAAGAAGCATTTTACCAAACAGGTCATAGTACAATTTGAGTCCTCATCGCTATACTTTAAAGAGGCATCAGCACAAACAAACACACATATGAAACATTTCACCTACTAGGGACATGTCATAATTGTGTCTGAAGGATGATGACCTGCTAGTGCCAGGGAATGTACAACCTTTCATTGTTAAAACATTTCTATGTGTCTCAGAAGGTAGCTTTAGGAGCCCTCCAAAGAGTTCCTTTGACACTAAGAGGGAGCAACACCTCTTCATCTGGAGATATAGTCCTGGTTGCAAGAAAAAGAGTCACAAGAAAGTCACAAAAGAGTTCATTACAACACAAGCATTTTATCTGCAGAACACAGTACAATAAGTCAGCATCTTCAGACAGTTTATCCATACTTGCACGGAATTGATCCTTGGTCAGGACCAGTATATATTCTAGCAGTGCTAATTAAAAGTTAAGCTGTGTTCTCCAGTCAGAGAGGATGTGTTTTGCTGTTTGTGGAGACCAATGTATATGATCGTGCATGCTAGTTTTAACCATTTCCTCAGGTATGTTGGAAAGATATGGGTACTGCTCAATCCATGAGTTAATATGGGAGAGCACTCGTTTCTTATGACTGGGAAGATGTTTTGAGAAAGAGATCAACGGCATAACTATGAGAGCCTTTGGAAATCTTTTTTGTGCAACTTTAAAAATGTTTTCCAAATCTTTCTTTACCCACTCTAATTTGTAGCCATCTGCATGATTAATTCCAAATGAAAGAATTACTTTCAGGACACTATCTGTTGTCCCTGTTTTGTTCAACATGTGCAAGGCATGGCTAAATTTGGCACCTGGATAAGAATCTATCTGTACTCTCTCATCATTACATTTTGGTAGCCTTGACATGTTTGAATCGCCAATGATCAATATGGGTCTCTGGATGTTTAGCTCCCAATTTCCAAATTTGTCATTGAAATGCTCATGTCGTGTGAACAAGGCTTTCTCTCTATACAATTGCTCAAATTTCTCCTGAATCATCACTTTAGCTCTGTCTGCCGCATCAATATCCAGTCCAACCAACTCTTGAGTGACCCACTTCAATGCCATCGTCCAAGCCTCCTCCCAGTTGTTTGTTTCACCACTAAATTTGAAATCTGCCAATACTACTTCAAAATATCTGGCAATATCTTCAATGGTTTCCTCAGTCCATTCACTAAGAGCTGCATTAACCTGGGTGTGAACCTTCCCATCTGTTGGTTTGGTTTGCACAGCCAACCTAAGGCGCTTGTAAGCTTCTTTAATGTTTTTTTTGTCCAACGTTTTGAATTTCAAGCAATAATCTAGGTGCTGACTTACCTTGATATACCTTTTAAATGACCTGGCAAGACTTACATTCACTTCCTTCTGCTCTGCCATGTCTTGTTGTGTTCTTGGAAAAAATGCAAGGTAGATCAAAATCAATTAAAATTGCTTTTAAAGGCTATTGCCAAGGAAGAAGTGCTTTACAAGTAGAAGGTAGCAATTAGAATTGCTTTTGAGGCAATGGATTGCCGAAGTTCTTCAGAAGTTCTTCAGAAGTTCAGGAGTTTTCAGCTGGTAGATTTCGAAGTCTTCCTTCTTCCTTCAAAAAAGTTCAGAAAGTGAAGATTTTAGCAAAACATCTGAGTATTTATCATGGGAAAGTCTGTGGTGATTGGTCAGCAGAATGAATTGCAGTGAAACCACACCCATTTAGTCAAGTGCTAAGATGGGTGTTGGTAATGGCCCATTAAACAAGTTTCAATGGATCTTGAGATGGGTCATTTTAATTGCTTAGGCACAAACACAGATTAGGCACAAACACACACACACAACTACAAGTTATAAACAGTGATTAAAGAGAATATAAAATCTCAATAGTCTTTAAAGCTGTCTCTCTCTCTCTTCCACCCACGCATGCATGCACGCACAAGAGAGAGAGAGAGAGAGAGAGAGAGAGAGAGAGAGAGAGAGAGAGGGGGAGAGAGAGAGAGACAGACAGACAGATAGACAGATAGATAGACAGACAGACAGACAGAAAGACAGACAGAGAGACAAACAGACAGACAGACATTTTAACATGTGTGTGTGTATAGTTTTAGTGTGTGTGTGTGTGTGTGTGTGTGTGTGTGTGTGTGTGTGTGTGTGTGTGTGTGTGTGTGTGTGTGTGTGTGTGTGTGTGTGTGTGTGTGTGTGTGTGTGTGTGTGTGTGTGTGTGTGTGTGTGTGTGTGTGTGTGTGTGTGTGTGTGTGTGTGTGTGTGTGTGTTTAGTCAACTTTTTGTTGGGTTCAGCCAAACTTGCAAATTGGAAAACAAGGAAGAATAAGATCTTGTGGGTGGGTTCCTGTGACCCAGTGGAGGTCTTCAAGGGCTTGGTGGCTACCCGGGTAAAAATTGAATATGCATACTACAAGTTGGTTGATGATATGGACTGCTTTAAGGACACATGGGGAGTGGGGAAAGTGCTATGTCACATTGCGCCCTGACATTGTAACACAGTTTCGACAATGAGTCAATAAAGGACTGGTTAAATCGCTCTCTCTCTCTCTCTCTCTCTCTCTCTCTCTCTCTCTCTTGTGCGTGCATGCATGCGTGGGAGGAAGAGAGAGAGAGAGAGAGCTTTAAAGACTATTGAGATTTTATATTCTCTTTAATCACTGTTTATAACTTGTAGTTGTGTGTGTCTGTTTGTGCCTAATCTATATATATATATGTTTGTGTGTGTGTGTGTGTGTGTGTTTTATTTCAGATGGCCGAAACAAGTGGGTATTCCACCGTCGGTCTTTCGGAGGCCGACACCTACATTCTTTCTCGGAGTGTAAGTTACACCCTGTTGTCAGATTTTCTGTTATAATTCTCAATGTAAACTTATTTCTGAATGCATTATATACAGTATATATGTATAATACAATACATACAATGTTTTCTTTAAAGGATGAAGATTTTTTTGTATCATCTGGGGAAGAGGACGCTGCCCTGGCTCCCCCCCAGCTTCCTCCTCAGCCGGTACCAGGCCCCGCACCCCAGCAGGCTCCACTTCCTCTAAACCTGGATGAGGAGGGGGAAGAAGACGGCTATCTCGGGGACGATGAGGGGGATGATTGAGTTTTTTTTTGTTTTAAAATTTCTATTGTGTATATAGTTGAATTGTTGTTTAAATAAAAAATGACATACAAGCAAATGGTGCCTATAGGAAATGTGAGTAACATATCATGAAACTATGTGTATGGAAGAATATCTAATTTCGTAGGACGTCTGCACCAGTGCTGAAGTTTACCAAGATTAGACAAATACCAACAGCTCCCTTGACTGAATAAGAATTTAAATGGCTGTCTCTTTAAAGGTAAGAATCAGGATGATCCAAGTCTTAAATATATTCTGGCACTGATAATAGCATTCCAATGGATTTGGAGAGGGGTCATTTTAATTGATTTCAGGGTGATTTGGAATATAAGGTGTTACCTAGTTAGTCATGTGCTAAAATCGCATTCTTAATGGACCATTAAAAACAAGTTTCAATTTATCTGGAGATGGGTCATTTAATTGGTTTCAGGGTGATTTCGAATCACACCATAAAAAAAATATATAAGGTGTGACATTCACAGAAAAACAAATCTTGGAAGCAGAGTGCATATGCTGAATTTTAACAAAATGACACACTTGAGGTAAAATTAAACAAGAAAATCAGATTTTATTTTTTCAAGTTGCAAAACAGAAACACAACAAAAAATCAGCACTAAAAACACATATAAAAAATTTCACCAAACGGGTCATAGTACGAGTCCTCATCCCTAATCTTTAAAGGGCCATCAGCACAAACAAACACAAAGATGAAACATTTCACCATCAAGGGACATGTCATCAGTGTTTTTGAAGGCACATTTAGAGCCAGGAAAGGTCCATCCCCTCATTACTAAAAGATTTTTTGTCGACTCCATAGTCAAACAGAACTTCCTCACCCACTGCCAAATCCTTGGTTGCAATGAAAAGGATCACATCCTTCATTTCTCCATGCTTTTCCACCGCACAGTACTTGGGCTTGATGTTCGCATTGTCTTTGGAATGATTTATCAGCCTGCCAAAAGTTTTCTTATCAGGGTGGCAATGACAACTGGCTGAGTGGGCATCAATGCACATTGGCTGTCCTGCACTGTTCCGGAAAAAGAACATATATCCGGTCTCCTTTCCAGTTGTGATTTTGTGCATTTTCTCACCCTCCTTTCTACTAACAACAGGTCCATGATAATCACATACAACTTCGCCTTTCTTAAAAGTGCGGGTCGTCATGATCCCATCGCCCTTCTCTTCAAACTGTCCGATATGCAGTCCTTTCCAGTCTTGTGTTTCCACCAATTCCTGGATCTGTTTGTTCTCCATGATGTTGTCCTCAGATCCAGATGGTTCCCAGTTCTCCACAACCTCAGTTATGATTTTGTCAGCCATGTTTTTGTATCCCTGCTTACTAAGCCATGACTTGACACGGTGTTCTGTTGGCCTATTCCGACTGAATACTTCTGTCAAAAGAAGTAACAAAAGTTTTGTTAGCTATGAACACAATAATTTAAAATGTCATTTCATGCAATCAATTTTTTTTTTAAAGGAATGTTAAATGTATGAAATCAAATACTCACCACGGGCCTGTTTTACACGCATTTCAAATTGCATTTTCCCCCAGTGCGTGTAAAGCTTCCGCTGATCGGTGTCCGAGATCTTTTTGCGATCTTTCACTTTGGGGATTTTACCATTCAGTGTCACAGGGTGCTCTTCCAGGAAGGTCTTTAATGCCTCGAAGAATTTGACTTTCTCATTTCCCTCAGGAATCCTCTGTATATCAACCACTAGCCGTCTCAAGGAAGGCTGAGGGAGAGCACAATGGTCACCATGGCTGGAATCCTCCACTCTCTGAGGCCTGGTTCTTTCTCCCAGCACATCTTGGCTGGTCCCTTCTCCGGAAAGCTGAGCACTATATAAAAATAAAACACAATGAGATTACAAGAAAAAACATATGTGTGTTGTGTGTTTACATATAGAATGTGGTGTGTTTGACTATGTTGGCACTATGTTGACAAATATGAAATGCTTACATTGACGGCTTCTGTAATTTCTTCAGCAGACAAGCAGCCATCACAACGGTCTCAACAGATTTCATCCTATAATGTTTGTCAGCTGTTCCGCCAGAATGGGCCAGGTAGTCAGCCACTGCTTTCTTCTCATTGTCATCCAGGCGGTTAGCTGCTGTCTCAAATACCCTCCGTACAACCTGGCTGCTCACGTTGGGGACATGGTACTTTTTCTGGAGCTTTATCAGGTCACCAGCAGCATTGTTAATTGACCTACCGCTGGAGGACACAAAGAAGAAAGCATCACCATCCTTCTCATCCTGCTCATCTCTCTTACGTTTCCTTTCGCAAGCAAGGAGCTGTGGCCGCACTTTGTTGTAATATTTCTCAAACCACCCCTCCTCCTTCTTTGACAGGGCAATTGAGACCATGAAATGTCCAGCCGTCTTGTGGTCCTTCACAAAAACGATCGACCATTCCTCTGCTTGTTTTCGTTCAAGCCATTCAGAGACCTGCAACAAAAAGAGAAAATGCTATTGATTAGTAAATGTAAAGGCTAAAATGTCAGGGTAAATATATAAATAGAGCACATAGGATCACAATAGAGCAGTAACACTCACCCTCATGTTTTGCACCACACATGGCCTTTGGCAGTTTCCCAGTATGACAATTGCCTCAAGATAGTAAAGGACAGTTAGGCACTGAGTCATACTCAGGGAGGAAGAAGAAGTGTCATCAAGTTGATTCATGATTTTC
>NW_026944581.1:77743-80243 GCF_034702125.1 Engraulis encrasicolus
CATTGAAGGAGCAAAGTACTCTGTAGCTGTGAAGCAATCCATGTATAAAAAAGGCCTTTACAATAGACATCCTCTGGAACACCCACTTCTTGAAGCCTTTGCCAAGCACCTGAACAAAGAAAAAAAAATTGAAAACTACAAACAGGAGGTAAGGACCATTAAATATTTCCCACTTTTTTACGAGAACAGCTATATGCACGTTAACAAAAGATGAAGCTACACATTCATGAGTAATTGAACATTTTGTCTTTATTTTCAGGTTGAAAATGTTTCCCGGTTTCTATATTTTGCTAACAACGAGGAAGCATCCCTGCAGTTTGTCTATTATAGACAGAAACTGGATGATTTCCTCAAGGAAACCACTGACTTGACCAAGAGAACACAGTCAAATTACCTCAAGTCATTGAAAAGATTCCTGACTTTTCACACGTCCAGCACCAACCTTTATAGTACGGATGCAGAACTCCATGAAGAGTGCAAAGAATACTGTCGTGTCCTCACATCTACGCTGAGACTCCTGAGGAAGCAGGCAAAGAAAGAGCAAGTCCAAAAAAGGTTTGATTATTGTGGCTGTGTGAATGGTCATCTTTTACCTGGTCCTCTTATCTCAGCTTGTTGTAATTTGAGCATATGTAATACCGGTGCATTTACAAAGATACTGGTGTCTCACATCACATTCTTCACTCTTCTTTTTTCTCACAGGCACACCTTTCTGATGGACGAAAATCCGTTGACACCTGATGACTGTCAGCTTGTATTGGTCAAGGCCAAGGAACAATTCTTGGCATGTATGGAAACACTGTCTGAAGAGGGTGCTGAAGAATTGGATTCTGCAGACAAAGTTTTTGTGTTGTACTACCTTGAAGCTATTGTGATTCTACAACACTTTCAAAGGCCAAGTGTGGTGCAGAACATGACTGTGAGTGAGTGGCAATCCCGGGGCAGAGGCACCTCAAATGAGACAGGGGAGACGTTTTGTGTAGTCGGAGTAAAGGAGCACAAGACCTCAGCGCATCAAGTTGCCACATTTGCGCTGTCAGAGGAGCAGGAGCAAGTAAGTTCACAACAATTCTTGCACGGACATGTTAAAAGACAGAATATATTTTCTGTTACAGCTGAACATAATCTCACTATATCATTTTCTCTCCTCAATATCCTTTCTTTTCTCCTACAGTGGTTTGATTTGTACTACAAACGATTGCGGCCAGACTTCCAGAGGGCCGGCAGGAAACGAAAGAGGGATGAGGATGAGACGGATCCAAAAGATTTCTTCTTCCTTTCCAGCGCAGGGACGAAGATTCACCGTCCCTCAAGTGACCTGCACCGGCTGCACAACAAGTTCGATGTCCCAGTGGTGACCAGCCAGATGGCCCGCAGAATCTGTGAGACTGCAACAAGGGACATGTCCAGTTCAGAACAAACATTGGTGTCCACTTACCTTACTCATAGACTTTCAACAAGAGACCAGCATTACCGCTACACTACCACTGGCAATGTTTTACATGCCAAGACAATTTTAGGTTGTGTAGTTGTAAGGTCTTCTTCAGAGGAAAGCAGCTCTGATGCCGAGAGATACCACTGTGACTCTTCCAGGGAGAGTGAAAGTAGCAGTAGTCCCCAAAGAAAGACCCGTTCTGGTACAGCTGCCAAGTCAAAGTCAGAATCAGCATTTGACCTCCTACAAAAAAAGTTTCCTGTAACAATTGCTGGGCCTAAACCACACCGGTCCCTTTTGGAGGTGGATGACATTAGCTGGCAAAATGCCTATGACCGTTGGCTGAAAGGGCAGGAGAAACTACAACAAGAATGCGTTCGCTGTGAGTATATCCTTTTTATATTGCTCCATATAAAAAAACAAAGTCAAAGTTGTCAAATATTGTATTCATGACTAACAAAACTTGTTTTTCTTTCACAGCAAAATTCCCTTGGCGTCAACCATCAACAAAGTCTCTCCAAAAGTTGATCAAAAATCAGGAATGGGACAGCACAACAAACACAACACGACTTCTCCAAAGGTGGATACCCTCTGGATCTGGTGAAGATATCATGACCTGCACAGCAATTCAGAAACTTGAAAAGAATCAGAGATGGAAAGGACTTCGTATCCAAGAATTTGAAGGGCAGGGAACAAGCGTCATGGCAAAGCGCAAGTTTCAGGCTGGTGAAGTGGTGTGTGACTACCATGCGGCTGTTGTCACAGAAAGTGATGGCAAGGAAGTCAGCAGATGTGATTGCCACACCAAGCAGCCGCTGGGCAAATTGATCAAGTACTCCAAAAACAACTCAAACGTAACGCCAAAACATTGCACTTTGGACTTGAATGGAGAGAAAAAGCAAGTGACTCTTTTTCTTGCTACCAGGACTATTTCTCCAAATGAAGAGGTGTTGCTCCCACTTAGTGTCGAAGGCAATCTTTGAAGGACTCAAAAAGGGCAACTGCATTAAGAAACACATTTGACATGTCACTTGTTAGTGAAATGTTTCATCTGTGTCTTTGCTT
>NW_026944581.1:82743-85243 GCF_034702125.1 Engraulis encrasicolus
TGGTTGCCCCCCACTGTCAAAAGTCTCTTATCCGTACACCATTTCCTCTCAAACAGCTCTAGGTCCTTTATCAACTGAAAATAAGCGAATTCAGCTGAGAGAGAGACTGAATGAATGTCTGTGAATGAATGCTCCACCGGCAGGCAGGGCAGAGCACTTGTCTCCCTGCCAGACTGGAGGAGGCCTTGCCCTGGCTAGGTGTGACCCCGGCCAGAGCATAGCAGAGGCCCCACACACCATTACACCCACAAAGAGTAGAGGCTAAGGATTGTAATACTGGTCATAATAATAGACACATAGTCACAATGACAGTCATGATTTTTTTTTTTTTAAAGGAAACAGAAAACAATTCACTAAATAACTGAATGAATGCCTGTGAATGAATGCTCCACTGGCAGGCAGAGAAAGAGAGAGAGAGAGAGAGAGAGAGAGAGAGAGAGAGAGAGAGAGAGAGAGAGAGAGAGGAGAGAGAGAGAGAGAGAGAGAGGAGAGAGAGAGAGAGAGAGAGAGAGAGAGAGAGAGAGAGAGAGAGAGAGAGAGAGAGATGGTGCATATTTAAGTTTATTTCTTTAATTCGTGTGTGTGTGTGTGTGTGTGTGTGTGTGTGTGTGTGTGTGTGTGTGTGTGTGTGTGTGTGTGTGTGTGTGTGTGTGTGTGTGTGTGTGTGTGTGTGTGTGTGTGTGTGTGTGTGTGTGTGTGTGTGTGTGTGTGTGTGTCTCTCTTTGTTTTCCTTAACGACTCTCTAATCACTCTCTCCTTGGAGAAATTAGCGAATCTTGAGAAGTGTATGCATATGTGCAGAAGTTTACCTAAAAGAGAAAAAGCTGGTGGGTCAGAGCCAATACACATAACCACTGACCCAGAGGGTAAAGCATGAGCTTCAGTCCAAGGGACCAAATACCAACACACACACACACAGAGAGAGAGAGAGAGAGAGAGAGAGAGAGAGAGAGAGAGAGAGAGAGAGAGAGAGAGAGAGAGAGAGAGAGAGAGAGAGATTCAACACTCGTTTATTTAACCATCTTTGCGTCTTCTTACAAAAAAAATCATCCTTCACTTACAATCCAATGTGAGAGAGAGAGAGAGAGAGAGAGGGAGAGAGAGAGAGAGAGAGAGAGAGAGAGGAAGCCTCTGGTTGCCCCCCACTGTCAAAAGTCTCTTATCCGTACACCATTTCCTCTCAAACAGCTCTAGGTCCTTTATCAACTGAAAATAAGCGAATTCAGCTGAGAGAGAGACTGAATGAATGTCTGTGAATGAATGCTCCACCGGCAGGCAGGGCAGAGCACTTGTCTCCCTGCCAGACTGGAGGCTGTCATAATCATAGACACATGGTCACAATGACAGTCATGATTTAAAAAAAAAAACAAAAAAAACAAGGAAACTGAAAATTGTGTGTGTGTGTGTGTGTGTGTGTGTGTGTGTGTGTGTGTGTGTGTGTGTGTGTGTGTGTGTGTGTGTGTGTGTGTCTCTGTTTTCCTTAACGACTCTCTAATCACTCTGTCCTTAGAGAAATTAGCGAATCTTGAGAAGTGTGTGCATCTGTGCAGAAGTTTACCTAAAAGAGAAAAAGCTGGTGAGTCATAGCCAACACACATAACCACTGGATCTTACCAAGCTCACCATTGCCATCATGTGGTAAGATCTGGTAATGCAGGATAAGGCAAAACCCTTGTCTCCTTTGTCAGTTTAGGAGAATCAGACCTTTTTTTCTTCAATTGTGAAATATATCATATGGAACTGCATGACATCTATTTGGGGAGATGTTTGGAAATCTATTTTTAATGATTACTTTTAGATGTTTACCAAATGTTCTGAAAACAAGCAGTCAAATAGTCTTGTATTTATATGTGTAAATGTTTTACAGATACAATTCTTGTTTTTGTTTTAATTGTGAAATCTGCATGAAAACTCTTTGGGGAGATGTTAGCAACTGAGGCTTACAACCCCAAGTCTTTTTTCTTCTATTTTTAAACCTTATTTTTGATGTTCACCAAATGTTTCACCCAGACAAAAAATGCAGTAAAACCAAATGTACTCTCAAATCAGAACCCATCCCAGTCAACTCTGGTAAAGCAAAACCAACTATCAATATGACTGAATCTTACTTAGCTCACCATTGCCATCATGTGGTAAGATCTGGTAATGCAGGATAAGGTAAAACCCTTGTCCCCTTTGTCAGTATAGGAGATTCAGACTTTTTTTCTTCAATTGTGAAACATATCAAATGGAACTGCATGAAATCTATTTGGGGAGATGTTAGGAAGTCTATTTTTAAACATTACTTTTAGATGTTCACCAACTGTTCTGAAAACAAGCAGGCAAATAGCCTTGTCTGCATATGTGCAAACGTGTTAGAGATAAAATTCTTTTTTTGTTTTAATTCACATACATCTTCATGAAAACTCTTTAGGGAGATGTTAGCAACTCAGCCTCAGAGCCCCAAAAGCTTTTTCTATTTTTAAACATTATCTTTCGGACTTCGGCAAATAGCCTTGTC
>NW_026944581.1:92743-100243 GCF_034702125.1 Engraulis encrasicolus
CTGAGAGCTCCGTGAAGTGAGATTTTTTCTAAGTTTTTGGTGCTGAAAAGCTCTCTCCTGAAAATTAGAGGAAACCCCTCCGCGAGGTTGCCTTTTTCGGACCCCCGAAATGAATGGCAGTCAATGAGAGGTCCTGAGCCCGTTTTGGCAGAGCGTGTTTTGACGGGGTTTTCCATTGACGGGTCCGGAGCCGTTGTGGCAGTGCTTGTTTTGACGCGTTTTTCCATTGAAGGCTGGTGGCAGTGCGTGTTTTGACGGGGTTTGCCTATTGGCAGTGGGTGTTTTGACAGGCTGTCTATGGAGCCGTTGTGGCAGTGCTTGTTTTGACGGCTTTTTCCATTGAAGGCTGGTGGCAGTGCGTGTTTTGACGGGTTTTCCTATTGGCAGTGGGTGTTTTGACAGGCTGTCTATGGAGCCGTTGTGGCAGTGCTTGTTTTGACGGCTTTTCCCATTGAAGGCTGGTGGCAGTGCGTGTTTTGACGGGGTTTTCCTATTGGCAGTGGGTGTTTTGACAGGCTGTCAATGGAGACGTCGCCGCCTGGTGGACGCTGAGTGGTACTGCGCCCCGGGGAAAAAGCCATGGAAATGAGTGCCCAGTGGCAGTGCATGCTTTGACAGGCTGTGTATGGAGATGGCGCCGCCTTGTGGACACGGGCCGCCATTACAACAACAAAACATGACACAGAGCATATATTAAGCCATAAGACATCACCAGGAGCACGAAATTAATAGGAAAAAATGTGAAATTTGAAAAAAAAAAATTGACATTGCAACAAATAACACAAAATGACATAATTTAAACAGAATTGCATGAAATAATACTATTAGCAAATAAATACATTTAAATGAATACATTTAACACAGAGACACACAAACACACACACACACCCACATCCACACACACACCCACACCCAGCCACACACACACACACACACACACACACACACACACACACACACACACACACACACACACACACACACACACACACACACACACACACACACACACACACACACACACACACACACACACACACACACACACACACACACACACACACACACACACACACACACACACACACACACACACACACACACACACGCTCTCTCTATCCCCTCCTCTCCTCTCCTCTCCTCTCCTCTCCTCTCCTCTCCTCTCCTCTCCTCTCCCCTCCTCTCCACTCCTCTCCTCTCCTCTCCTCTCCCCTCCTCTCCTCATGTCTCCCCTCCTCACCTGCCACATGCCACTGAATGATCTAAATCCTACTGCTAGAGGCCTTCAATGAAGCGCGAGTAAACGGCGGGAGTAACTATGACTCTCTTAAGGTAGCCAAATGCCTTTACAAATGCACTAGACACCAAGACTATGATAGTGAGTGTGAAAGAGAAAAAAAAAAAACACACACACGCACACGCACTCGCACACACACACGCACAAACTCAAAACACACAGAGCAGAGGCCCCACATTACCATTAGACCCACACAGAGCAGTGGCAAAGGCTTTTAATACTGGTCAGAATAATGGTCATCATGACAGTCAGGACCCACACAGAGTAGTGGCTAAGGATTCTAATACTGGTCATAACAATGGTTATCATGACAACCATGACCCACACAGAGTAGTGGCTAAGGATTCTAATACTTGTCATAATAATGGTCATCATGACAGTCAGGACCCAGGCAGGCAGAGCAGAGTCAGAGGCAGGCAGAGCAGAGCGCATGTCCCCCTGCCAGGCTGGAGGAGGCCGTGTGACCCCAGCCAGAGCAGAGCACAGGCCCCACACACCTATAGACACACACAGAGTAGTGGCTAAGCATTGTAACACTGCTCATAATAAAAGACACATGGTCACAATGACAGTCATGATGTATTTATTTATTTTTTTAAACAAGGAAACTGAAATTAATTCACTGAATAACTGAACATATGCCTTTGAATGAATGCTCCACCGGCAGGCAGAGCAGAGCGCATGTCTCCCTGCCCGGCTGGAGGAGGCCGTGTGACCCCAGCCAGAGCAGAGCACAGGCCCCACACACCTATAGACACACACACAGAGTAGTGGCTAAGCATTGTAACACTGCTCATAATAATAGACACATGGTCACAATGACAGTCATGATGTATTTTTTTTTTTTTTTTTAAACAAGGAAACTGAAATTAATTCACTAAAGAACTGAACGTATGCCTGTGCATGAACGCTCCACCGGCAGGCAGAGCAGAGCGCATGTCTCCCTGCCCGGCTGGAGGAGGCCGTGTGACCCCAGCCAGAGCAGAGCACAGGCCCCACACACCTATAGACACACACACACACACAGAGTAGTGGCTGCCAGGCTGGAGGAGGCCGTATGACACCGGCCAGAGCAGAGCACAGGCCCCACACACCTATAGACACACACACACACACACACAGAGTAGTGGCTGCCAGGCTGGAGGAGGCCGTATGACACCGGCCAGAGCAGAGCACAGGCCCCACACACCTATAGACACACACAGAGTAGTGGCTAAGCATTGTAACACTGCTCATAATAATAGACACATGGTCACAATGACAGTCATGATGTATTTATTTTTTTTTAAACAAGGAAAGTGAAAATAATCCTCTCCTCTCCTCTCCTCTCCTCTCCTCTCCTCTCCTCTCCTCTCCTCTCCACTCCTCCTCTCCTCTCCTCTCCTCTCCTCTCCTCTCCTCTCCTCTCCTCATGTCTCCTCTCCTCATGTCTCCTCTCCTCTCCTCTCCTCATGTCTCCCCTCCTCACCTGCCACATGCCACTAAATGATCCTACCTACGCTCCTTCAATGCTCCGGGAGTAACTATGACTCTCTTCCAATGAATCACCCGGCACACCAAAGCCACAGAGCAAGCATCTGTCCTCCCTGGCTAGAGGAGCCTGTGACCCCAGCCTGAGCAGGGCACAGCCCCGACACACACGAGTGGCAGTGGCTAAGGCGTAACGACTGACTCATAATAACAGACACATCACAATGGGAATCATGATGTATTTAGCCAAATGCACTAGAACGAATGTATGCCTGTGCATGAACGCTCCACCGGCAGGCAGAGCAGAGCGCATGTCTCCCTGCCCAGCTGGAGGAGGCCGTGTGACCCCAGCCTGAGCAGGGCACAGGCCCCACACACCTATAGACACACACAGAGTAGTGGCTAAGCATTGTAACACTGCTCATAATAACAGACACATGGTCACAATGACAGTCATTATGTATTTATTTTTTTTTAAACAAGGAAAGTGAAATTAATTCACTAAAGAACTGAATGTATGCCTGTGCATGAACGCTCCACAGGCAGGCAGAGCAGAGCGCATGTCTCCCTCCCTGCCAGGCTGGAGGAGGCCGTGTGACCCCAGCCAGAGCAGAGCACAGGCCCCACACACCTATAGACACACACAGAGTAGTGGCTAAGCATTGTAACACTGCTCATAATAAAAGACACATGGTCACAATGACAGTCATGATGTATTTATTTATTTTTTTAAACAAGGAAACTGAAATTAATTCACTGAATAACTGAACATATGCCTTTGAATGAATGCTCCACCGGCAGGCAGGCCAGAGCGCATGCCTCTCTGCCCGGCTGGAGGAGGCCGTGTGACCCCAGCCAGAGCAGAGCACAGGCCCCACACACCCATAGACACACACAGAGTAGTGGCTAAGCATTGTAACACTGCTCATAATAACAGACACATGGTCACAATGACAGTCATGATGTATTTATTTTTTTTTTAAACAAGGAAAGTGGAAATAATTCACAAAATAACTGAATGTATGCCTGTGCATGAACGCTCCACCGGCAGGCAGAGCAGAGCGCATGTCTCCCTGCCCGGCTGGAGGAGGCCGTGTGACACCCAGCCAGAGCAGAGCACAGGCCCCACACACCTATAGACACACACAGAGTAGTGGCTAAGCATTGTAACACTGCCCATAATAATAGACACATGGTCACAATGACAGTCATGATGTATTTATTTTTTTTTTAAACAAGGAAAGTAAAAATAATTCACAAAATAACTGAACGTATGCCTGTGAATGAACGCTCCACCGGCAGGCAGAGCAGAGCGCATGTCTCCCTGCCAGGCTGGAGGAGGCCGTGTGACCCCAGCCAGGAGGCCGTGTGACCCCAGCCAGAGCAGAGGACAGGCCCCACACACCCATAGACACACACAGAGTAGTGGCTAAGCATTGTAACACTGCTCATAATAACAGACGCATGGTCACAATGACAGTCATGATGTATTTTTTTTTTTTTTTAAACATGGAAAGTGAAAATAATTCACTAAAGAACTGAATGTATGCCTGTGCATGAATGCTCCACCGGCAGGCAGAGCAGAGCGCATGTCTCCCTGCCCGGCTGGAGGAGGCCGTGTGACCCCAGCCAGAGCAGAGCACAGGCCCCACACACCTATAGACACACACAGAGTAGTGGCTAAGCATTGTAACACTGCTCATAATAATAGACACATGGTCACAATGACAGTCATGATGTATTTATTTTTTTTTAAACAAGGAAACTGAAATTAATTCACTAAAGAACTGAACGTATGCCTGTGCATGAACGCTCCACCGGCAGGCAGAGCAGAGCGCATGTCTCCCTGCCAGGCTGGAGGAGGCCGTGTGACCCCAGCCAGGAGGCCGTGTGACCCCAGCCAGAGCAGAGCACAGGCCCCACACACCTATAGACACACACACAGAGTAGTGGCTAAGCATTGTAACACTGCTCATAATAATAGACACATGGTCACAATGACAGTCATGATGTATTTATTTTTTTTTAAACAAGGAAAGTGAAAATAATTCACAAAATAACTGAACGTATGCCTGTGAATGAACGCTCCACCGGCAGGCAGAGCAGAGCGCATGTCTCCCTGCCAGGCTGGAGGAGGCCGTGTGACCCCAGCCAGGAGGCCGTGTGACCCCAGCCAGAGCAGAGGACAGGCCCCACACACCCATAGACACACACAGAGTAGTGGCTAAGCATTGTAACACTGCTCATAATAACAGGCACATGGTCACAATGACAGTCATGATGTATTTATTTATTTTTTAAACAAGGAAAGTGAAAATAA
This sequence comes from Engraulis encrasicolus, assembly GCF_034702125.1. Classification (NCBI taxonomy): domain Eukaryota; kingdom Metazoa; phylum Chordata; class Actinopteri; order Clupeiformes; family Engraulidae; genus Engraulis; species Engraulis encrasicolus. The sequence continues at coordinate 97,831 of NW_026944581.1, forward strand.
TTCACAAAATAACTGAACGTATGCCTGTGAATGAACGCTCCACCGGCAGGCAGAGCAGAGCGCATGTCTCCCTGCCAGGCTGGAGGAGGCCGTGTGACCCCAGCCAGGAGGCCGTGTGACCCCAGCCAGAGCAGAGCACAGGCCCCACACACCTATAGACACACACAGAGTAGTGGCTAAGCATTGTAACACTGCTCATAATAACAGGCACATGGTCACAATGACAGTCATGATGTATTTATTTTTTTTTTAAACAAGGAAAGTAAAAATAATTCACAAAATAACTGAACGTATGCCTGTGAATGAACGCTCCACCGGCAGGCAGAGCAGAGCGCATGTCTCCCTGCCAGGCTGGAGGAGGCCTCTGTGACCCCAGCCAGAGCAGAGCACAGGCCCCACACACCTATAGACACACACACACACACAGAGTAGTGGCTGCCAGGCTGGAGGAGGCCGTATGACACCGGCCAGAGCAGAGCACAGGCCCCACACACCTATAGACACACACAGAGTAGTGGCTAAGCATTGTAATATTGGTCATAATAATCCTCTCCTCTCCTCTCCTCTCCTCTCCTCATGTCTCCCCTCCTCACCTGCCACATGCCACTGAATGATATAAATCCTACTGCTAAAGGCCTTCAATGACGCGCGAGTAAACGGCGGGAGTAACTATGACTCTCTTAAGGTAGCCAAATGCCTCACACCCACACCCAGAGCATAGCAGAGGCCCCACACACCATTAGACCCACACAGAGTAGTGGCCACACCATTAGACCCACACAGAGTAGTGGCTAAGGATTGTAATACTTGTCATAATAATAGACACATGGTCACAATGACAGTCATGACTTCTTTTTTTTTTTTTTAAAAAAAACAAGGAAACTGAAAATAATTCACAGAGGCGCATGCCTCTCTGCCCGGCTGGAGGAGGCCTTGGCCTGGCTAAGTATGACCCCGGCCAGAGCAGAGCACAGGCCCCACACACCTATAGACACACACAGAGTAGTGGCTAAGGATTGCAATAATATTCATAATAATAGACACATGGTCACAATGACACTCGTGATTTTTTTTTTTAAAACAGAAAATAATTCACTAAATAACTGAATGAATGCCTGTGAATGAATGCTCCACCGGCAGGCAGGCCAGAGCGCATGCCTCTCTGCCCGGCTGGAGGAGGCCTTGCCCTGGCTAGGTATGACCCCGGCCAGAGCATAGCAGAGGCCCCACACACCTATAGACACACACAGAGTAGTGGCTAAGGATTGCAATAATATTCATAATAATAGACACGCGGTCGTGGTGACGCTCGTGATTTATTTAAAAAAATATATATATATAATTCACTAAATAACCCAATGAATGCCTGCGAACGAACGCTCCACCCTTCCCAGCCAGATGCCGGATTCCGTAGTCCCGTGAATGGGTGTCTTCTGTCGCGTGCGCTCGCTGCGGTTCGCCGCCGAGCTCGGGAGTCCGGCCCGTTCGACGGTGCCGAAAACTGAGTCCGTAAGCCTAACCCTGGGTAGGTATTAGAGCAGACGCCCCGCATTACCGTTAGACACGCACGGTATTGTAATACACGCTCAGAATAACAGCCAGGAGGTCTTAATAGTGGTCATAATTTTTTTTTAAAAGAAGAAAAAGGAAAATTATTCACTAAATAAATGAATGAATGCCTGTGTGTGAATGAATGCTGGCCGCCTGCATAAGGGGCCGCTCTCCCTGGGTCGGCGGGCCACGCTCGACACCCCCACCCACGCCGACAGCCTGTGACAACCGGCCCTGAGCTACCGCTTACGGCCACACCACGCTGAGCACGCCCGATCTCGTCCGATCTCGGAAGCTAAGCAGCGTCGGGCTCGGTTAGTACTTGGATGGGAGACCGCCTGGGAATACCTGGTGCTGTAAGCTTTTGCCCTTGCCCGAGGCCCTCCTCTCAGCCTGCCACAGGCCTCTCTTCTCCGGGGAGAGGCAGGCCGCCTTCTCACACCCTGCCCTGGTTCATCACACCCAGGGTGCTCGACCTACCACCCCTGCCCGCCCAGACGCTCTCCTCTCCGGGGCCGACGCCACGCTAGCCCCCTCTCTAACTCCTGCCCTGGTTCATCACACCCAGGGTGCTCGACCTACCACCCCTGCCCGCCCAGACGCTCTCCTCTCCGGGGCCGACGCCATGCCAGGCCCCCTTGACACCCCCCCACCCTTAAACCACCGCACTTAAGCCCCTCTATACTGTTTACGCCTTCCCATGTGAAGTCAAATCTCTCAGGGTATAAGAGGTGACACGGCCAGCCCAACCTCCACGCCTATGGTAAACCTGTTAGGACTCTGTCTATTTTTCGAGCGCTCACTCAACCTCCAGCCTTAAGCACCCTGCACTGAGTAAGCCGTACCCGATGAGGTCTGCTTT
>NW_026944581.1:105243-115243 GCF_034702125.1 Engraulis encrasicolus
CTGAGTGTGTGTTTTTTAGGCCTCTGTGTGTGTGTGTGTGTGTGTGTGTGTGTGTGTGTGTGTGTGTGTGTGTGTGTGTGTGTGTGTGCGTGCGTGTGTGTGCGTGCGTGTGCGTGTGTGTGTGTGTGTGTGTGTGCGTGCGTGTGTGTGTGTGTGTGTGTGTGTGTGTGTGTGTGTGTGTGTGTGTGTGTGTGTGTGTGTGTGTGTGTGTGTGTGTGTGTGTGTGTGTGTGTGTGTGTGTGTGTGTGTGTGTGTGTGTTTGTTTGAGTGTGTGTGTGAGTATGTGTTTGATAAGCTTGTGTGTGTTAGGCCTCTGTTCGTATGTGTTTTTTTTAAAGGCCTGTTTGTGTGTCTGTTAGAACTCAATATGTCAATGGGACAATGACAAGTATAACACAATTACAATGAGACAATGATAAGTATACCACAATTGCAATTGGCTCCCTTATGTCAAAGAGACAATGATAAGTATATATATATTTTTTAATATATTGTCATTTGGCACAGTTTGACTGACAATCGGGTACTTAGACCCGATTGACAATTTGTTCCTGTTTGTCATGGTTCTCAAATGTCAAAACGGTCCCATTTGGAGGTCCCAAATTACAATTGGGTCCCATTTGTCTGAGAATGTGTAATTACAATGTGTAATTACAATGTAGTAACAACATACCTCAACTGACAAAATGTTCCCAACCGTCACACACATCAAAATAGCACATTACACAGTTTACAAATGGGACCAAATTACAATTGGGTCCCATTTGTCTGAGAATGTGTAATTACAATGTGTAATTACAATGTAGTAACAACATACCTCAACTGACAAAATGTTCCCAACCGTCACACACATCAAAATAGCACATTACACAGTTTACAAATGGGACCAAATTACAATTGGGTCCCATTTGTCTGAGAATGTGTAATTACAATGTGTAATTACAATGTAGTAACAACATACGTAAACTGACAAAATGTTTTTGTTCAAAACGCAGTTAAAAAGCCCATTTGTCAAATCGTTCTCTAATTTCAGGGCCCCCGTGTCAAAAAGGACCCAAACGGCATTTAAAAAAGCCCATTTGTCAAATCGTTCTCTAATGTCACTGACAAAAGGGACCTTTCTGACTTTTGGGACTGAATTAGATGGCCCGATTGACAATTTGTTCCTGTTTGTCATGGTTCTCAAATGTCAAAACGGTCCCATTTGGAGGTCCCAAATTACAATTGGGTCCCATTTGTCTGAGAATGTGTAATTACAATGTGTAATTACAATGTAGTAACAACATACCTCAACTGACAAAATGTTCCCAACCGTCACACACATCAAAATAGCACATTACACAGTTTACAAATGGGACCAAATTACAATTGGGTCCCATTTGTCTGTGAATGTGTAATTAAAATGTGTAATTACAATGTAGTAACAACATACCTCAACTGACAAAATGTTCCCAACCGTCACACACATCAAAATAGCACATTACACAGTTTACAAATGGGACCAAATTACAATTGGGTCCCATTTGTCTGAGAATGTGTAATTACAATGTGTAATTACAATGTAGTAACAACATACGTAAACTGACAAAATGTTTTTGTTCAAAACGCAGTTAAAAAGCCCATTTGTCAAATCGTTCTCTAATTTCAGGGCCCCCGTGTCAAAAAGGACCCAAACGGCAATTAAAAAAGCCCATTTGTCAAATCGTTCTCTAATGTCACTGACAAAAGGGACCTTTCTGACTTTTGGGACTGAATTAGATGGCCCGATTGACAATTTGTTCCTGTTTGTCATGGTTCTCAAATGTCAAAACGGTCCCATTTGGAGGTCCCAAATTACAATTGGGTCCCATTTGTCTGAGAATGTGTAATTACAATGTGTAATTACAATGTAGTAACAACATACGTAAACTGACAAAATGTTCCCAACCGTCACACACATCAAAATAGCACATTACACAGTTTACAAATGGGACCAAATTACAATTGGGTCCCATTTGTCTGTGAATGTGTAATTAAAATGTGTAATTACAATATACTAACAACATACCTCAACTGACAAAAGGTTCCCAACCGTCACACACATCAAAATAGCACATTACACAGTTTACAAATGGGACCAAATTACAATTGGGTCCCATTTGTCTGTGAATGTGTAATTAAAATGTGTAATTACAATATACTAACAACATACCTCAACTGACAAAAGGTTCCCAACCGTCACACACATCAAAATAGCACATTACACAGTTTACAAATGGGACCAAATTACAATTGGGTCCCATTTGTCTGAGAATGTGTAATTACAATGTGTAATTACAATGTAGTAACAACATACGTAAACTGACAAAATGTTTTTGTTCAAAACGCAGTTAAAAAGCCCATTTGTCAAATCGTTCTCTAATTTCAGGGCCCCCGTGTCAAAAAGGACCCAAACGGCAGTTAAAAAAGCCCATTTGTCAAATCGTTCTCTAATGTCACTGACAAAAGGGACCTTTCTGACTTTTGGGACTGAATTAGATGGCCCGATTGACAATTTGTTCCTGTTTGTCATGGTTCTCAAATGTCAAAACGGTCCCATTTGGAGGTCCCAAATTACAATTGGGTCCCATTTGTCTGAGAATGTGTAATTACAATGTGTAATTACAATGTAGTAACAACATACCTCAACTGACAAAATGTTCCCAACCGTCACACACATCAAAATAGCACATTACACAGTTTACAAATGGGACCAAATTACAATTGGGTCCCATTTGTCTGAGAATGTGTAATTACAATGTGTAATTACAATGTAGTAACAACATACCTCAACTGACAAAATGTTCCCAACCGTCACACACATCAAAATAGCACATTACACAGTTTACAAATGGGACCAAATTACAATTGGGTCCCATTTGTCTGTGAATGTGTAATTAAAATGTGTAATTACAATATACTAACAACATACCTCAACTGACAAAAGGTTCCCAACCGTCACACACATCAAAATAGCACATTACACAGTTTACAAATGGGACCAAATTACAATTGGGTCCCATTTGTCTGAGAATGTGTAATTACAATGTGTAATTACAATGTAGTAACAACATACGTAAACTGACAAAATGTTTTTGTTCAAAACGCAGTTAAAAAGCCCATTTGTCAAATCGTTCTCTAATTTCAGGGCCCTCGTGTCAAAAAGGACCCAAACGGCAATTAAAAAAGCCCATTTGTCAAATCGTTCTCTAATGTCACTGACAAAAGGGACCTTTCTGACTTTTGGGACTGAATTAGATGGCCCGATTGACAATTTGTTCCTGTTTGTCATGGTTCTCAAATGTCAAAACGGTCCCATTTGGAGGTCCCAAATTACAATTGGGTCCCATTTGTCTGAGAATGTGTAATTACAATGTGTAATTACAATGTAGTAACAACATACCTCAACTGACAAAATGTTCCCAACCGTCACACACATCAAAATAGCACATTACACAGTTTACAAATGGGACCAAATTACAATTGGGTCCCATTTGTCTGAGAATGTGTAATTAAAATGTGTAATTACAATGTAGTAACAACATACGTAAACTGACAAAATGTTCCCAACCGTCACACACATCAAAATAGCACATTACACAGTTTACAAATGGGACCAAATTACAATTGGGTCCCATTTGTCTGTGAATGTGTAATTAAAATGTGTAATTACAATATACTAACAACATACCTCAACTGACAAAAGGTTCCCAACCGTCACACACATCAAAATAGCACATTACACAGTTTACAAATGGGACCAAATTACAATTGGGTCCCATTTGTCTGAGAATGTGTAATTACAATGTGTAATTACAATGTAGTAACAACATACGTAAACTGACAAAATGTTTTTGTTCAAAACGCAGTTAAAAAGCCCATTTGTCAAATCGTTCTCTAATTTCAGGGCCCCCGTGTCAAAAAGGACCCAAACGGCAATTAAAAAAGCCCATTTGTCAAATCGTTCTCTAATGTCACTGACAAAAGGGACCTTTCTGACTTTTGGGACTGAATTAGATGGCCCGATTGACAATTTGTTCCTGTTTGTCATGGTTCTCAAATGTCAAAACGGTCCCATTTGGAGGTCCCAAATTACAATTGGGTCCCATTTGTCTGAGAATGTGTAATTACAATGTGTAATTACAATGTAGTAACAACATACCTCAACTGACAAAATGTTCCCAACCGTCACACACATCAAAATAGCACATTACACAGTTTACAAATGGGACCAAATTACAATTGGGTCCCATTTGTCTGAGAATGTGTAATTAAAATGTGTAATTACAATGTAGTAACAACATACGTAAACTGACAAAATGTTCCCAACCGTCACACACATCAAAATAGCACATTACACAGTTTACAAATGGGACCAAATTACAATTGGGTCCCATTTGTCTGTGAATGTGTAATTAAAATGTGTAATTACAATATACTAACAACATACCTCAACTGACAAAAGGTTCCCAACCGTCACACACATCAAAATAGCACATTACACAGTTTACAAATGGGACCAAATTACAATTGGGTCCCATTTGTCTGAGAATGTGTAATTACAATGTGTAATTACAATGTAGTAACAACATACGTAAACTGACAAAATGTTTTTGTTCAAAACTTAGTTAAAAAGCCCATTTGTCAAATCGTTCTCTAATTTCAGGGCCCCCGTGTCAAAAAGGACCCAAACGGCAATTAAAAAAGCCCATTTGTCAAATCGTTCTCTAATGTCACTGACAAAAGGGACCTTTCTGACTTTTGGGACTGAATTAGATGGCCCGATTGACAATTTGTTCCTGTTTGTCATGGTTCTCAAATGTCAAAACGGTCCCATTTGGAGGTCCCAAATTACAATTGGGTCCCATTTGTCTGAGAATGTGTAATTACAATGTGTAATTACAATGTAGTAACAACATACCTCAACTGACAAAATGTTCCCAACCGTCACACACATCAAAATAGCACATTACACAGTTTACAAATGGGACCAAATTACAATTGGGTCCCATTTGTCTGAGAATGTGTAATTACAATGTGTAATTACAATGTAGTAACAACATACCTCAACTGACAAAATGTTCCCAACCGTCACACACATCAAAATAGCACATTACACAGTTTACAAATGGGACCAAATTACAATTGGGTCCCATTTGTCTGTGAATGTGTAATTAAAATGTGTAATTACAATATACTAACAACATACCTCAACTGACAAAAGGTTCCCAACCGTCACACACATCAAAATAGCACATTACACAGTTTACAAATGGGACCAAATTACAATTGGGTCCCATTTGTCTGAGAATGTGTAATTACAATGTGTAATTACAATGTAGTAACAACATACGTAAACTGACAAAATGTTTTTGTTCAAAACGCAGTTAAAAAGCCCATTTGTCAAATCGTTCTCTAATTTCAGGGCCCCCGTGTCAAAAAGGACCCAAACGGCAATTAAAAAAGCCCATTTGTCAAATCGTTCTCTAATGTCACTGACAAAAGGGACCTTTCTGACTTTTGGGACTGAATTAGATGGCCCGATTGACAATTTGTTCCTGTTTGTCATGGTTCTCAAATGTCAAAACGGTCCCATTTGGAGGTCCCAAATTACAATTGGGTCCCATTTGTCTGAGAATGTGTAATTACAATGTGTAATTACAATGTAGTAACAACATACCTCAACTGACAAAATGTTCCCAACCGTCACACACATCAAAATAGCACATTACACAGTTTACAAATGGGACCAAATTACAATTGGGTCCCATTTGTCTGAGAATGTGTAATTAAAATGTGTAATTACAATGTAGTAACAACATACCTCAACTGACAAAATGTTCCCAACCGTCACACACATCAAAATAGCACATTACACAGTTTACAAATGGGACCAAATTACAATTGGGTCCCATTTGTCTGTGAATGTGTAATTAAAATGTGTAATTACAATATACTAACAACATACCTCAACTGACAAAAGGTTCCCAACCGTCACACACATCAAAATAGCACATTACACAGTTTACAAATGGGACCAAATTACAATTGGGTCCCATTTGTCTGAGAATGTGTAATTACAATGTGTAATTACAATGTAGTAACAACATACGTAAACTGACAAAATGTTTTTGTTCAAAACGCAGTTAAAAAGCCCATTTGTCAAATCGTTCTCTAATTTCAGGGCCCCCGTGTCAAAAAGGACCCAAACGGCAGTTAAAAAAGCCCATTTGTCAAATCGTTCTCTAATGTCACTGACAAAAGGGACCTTTCTGACTTTTGGGACTGAATTAGATGGCCCGATTGACAATTTGTTCCTGTTTGTCATGGTTCTCAAATGTCAAAACGGTCCCATTTGGAGGTCCCAAATTACAATTGGGTCCCATTTGTCTGAGAATGTGTAATTACAATGTGTAATTACAATGTAGTAACAACATACCTCAACTGACAAAATGTTCCCAACCGTCACACACATCAAAATAGCACATTACACAGTTTACAAATGGGACCAAATTACAATTGGGTCCCATTTGTCTGATTATGTGTAATTACAAATGGATTACAATGATTTGTCTGAGAATGTGTAATTACAATGTGTAATTACAATGTAGTAACAACATACGTAAACTGACAAAATGTTTTTGTTCAAAACGCAGTTAAAAAGCCCATTTGTCAAATCGTTCTCTAATTTCAGGGCCCCCGTGTCAAAAAGGACCCAAACGGCAATTTAAAAAGCCCATTTGTCAAATCGTTCTCTAATGTCACTGACAAAAGGGACCTTTCTGACTTTTGGGACTGAATTAGATGGCCCGATTGACAATTTGTTCCTGTTTGTCATGGTTCTCAAATGTCAAAACGGTCCCATTTGGAGGTCCCAAATTACAATTGGGTCCCATTTGTCTGAGAATGTGTAATTACAATGTGTAATTACAATGTAGTAACAACATACCTCAACTGACAAAATGTTCCCAACCGTCACACACATCAAAATAGCACATTACACAGTTTACAAATGGGACCAAATTACAATTGGGTCCCATTTGTCTGAGAATGTGTAATTACAATGTGTAATTACAATGTAGTAACAACATACCTCAACTGACAAAATGTTCCCAACCGTCACACACATCAAAATAGCACATTACACAGTTTACAAATGGGACCAAATTACAATTGGGTCCCATTTGTCTGAGAATGTGTAATTACAATGTGTAATTACAATGTAGTAACAACATACGTAAACTGACAAAATGTTTTTGTTCAAAACGCAGTTAAAAAGCCCATTTGTCAAATCGTTCTCTAATTTCAGGGCCCCCGTGTCAAAAAGGACCCAAACGGCAGTTAAAAAAGCCCATTTGTCAAATCGTTCTCTAATGTCACTGACAAAAGGGACCTTTCTGACTTTTGGGACTGAATTAGATGGCCCGATTGACAATTTGTTCCTGTTTGTCATGGTTCTCAAATGTCAAAACGGTCCCATTTGGAGGTCCCAAATTACAATTGGGTCCCATTTGTCTGAGAATGTGTAATTACAATGTGTAATTACAATGTAGTAACAACATACCTCAACTGACAAAATGTTCCCAACCGTCACACACATCAAAATAGCACATTACACAGTTTACAAATGGGACCAAATTACAATTGGGTCCCATTTGTCTGTGAATGTGTAATTAAAATGTGTAATTACAATGTAGTAACAACATACCTCAACTGACAAAATGTTCCCAACCGTCACACACATCAAAATAGCACATTACACAGTTTACAAATGGGACCAAATTACAATTGGGTCCCATTTGTCTGAGAATGTGTAATTACAATGTGTAATTACAATGTAGTAACAACATACGTAAACTGACAAAATGTTTTTGTTCAAAACGCAGTTAAAAAGCCCATTTGTCAAATCGTTCTCTAATTTCAGGGCCCCCGTGTCAAAAAGGACCCAAACGGCAGTTAAAAAAGCCCATTTGTCAAATCGTTCTCTAATGTCACTGACAAAAGGGACCTTTCTGACTTTTGGGACTGAATTAGATGGCCCGATTGACAATTTGTTCCTGTTTGTCATGGTTCTCAAATGTCAAAACGGTCCCATTTGGAGGTCCCAAATTACAATTGGGTCCCATTTGTCTGAGAATGTGTAATTACAATGTGTAATTACAATGTAGTAACAACATACCTCAACTGACAAAATGTTCCCAACCGTCACACACATCAAAATAGCACATTACACAGTTTACAAATGGGACCAAATTACAATTGGGTCCCATTTGTCTGAGAATGTGTAATTACAATGTGTAATTACAATGTAGTAACAACATACCTCAACTGACAAAATGTTCCCAACCGTCACACACATCAAAATAGCACATTACACAGTTTACAAATGGGACCAAATTACAATTGGGTCCCATTTGTCTGTGAATGTGTAATTAAAATGTGTAATTACAATATACTAACAACATACCTCAACTGACAAAAGGTTCCCAACCGTCACACACATCAAAATAGCACATTACACAGTTTACAAATGGGACCAAATTACAATTGGGTCCCATTTGTCTGAGAATGTGTAATTACAATGTGTAATTACAATGTAGTAACAACATACGTAAACTGACAAAATGTTTTTGTTCAAAACGCAGTTAAAAAGCCCATTTGTCAAATCGTTCTCTAATTTCAGGGCCCCCGTGTCAAAAAGGACCCAAACGGCAGTTAAAAAAGCCCATTTGTCAAATCGTTCTCTAATGTCACTGACAAAAGGGACCTTTCTGACTTTTGGGACTGAATGAGATGGCCCGATTGACAATTTGTTCCTGTTTGTCATGGTTCTCAAATGTCAAAACGTTCCCATTTGGAGGTCCCAAATTACAATTGGGTCCCATTTGTCTGAGAATGTGTAATTACAATGTGTAATTACAATGTAGTAACAACATACCTCAACTGACAAAATGTTCCCAACCGTCACACACATCAAAATAGCACATTACACAGTTTACAAATGGGACCAAATTACAATTGGGTCCCATTTGTCTGTGAATGTGTAATTAAAATGTGTAATTACAATATACTAACAACATACCTCAACTGACAAAAGGTTCCCAACCGTCACACACATCAAAATAGCACATTACACAGTTTACAAATGGGACCAAATTACAATTGGGTCCCATTTGTCTGAGAATGTGTAATTACAATGTGTAATTACAATGTAGTAACAACATACGTAAACTGACAAAATGTTTTTGTTCAAAACTTAGTTAAAAAGCCCATTTGTCAAATCGTTCTCTAATTTCAGGGCCCCCGTGTCAAAAAGGACCCAAACGGCAATTAAAAAAGCCCATTTGTCAAATCGTTCTCTAATGTCACTGACAAAAGGGACCTTTCTGACTTTTGGGACTGAATGAGATGGCCCGATTGACAATTTGTTCCTGTTTGTCATGGTTCTCAAATGTCAAAACGGTCCCATTTGGAGGTCCCAAATTACAATTGGGTCCCATTTGTCTGAGAATGTGTAATTACAATGTGTAATTACAATGTAGTAACAACATACCTCAACTGACAAAATGTTCCCAACCGTCACACACATCAAAATAGCACATTACACAGTTTACAAATGGGACCAAATTACAATTGGGTCCCATTTGTCTGAGAATGTGTAATTACAATGTGTAATTACAATGTAGTAACAACATACCTCAACTGACAAAATGTTCCCAACCGTCACACACATCAAAATAGCACATTACACAGTTTACAAATGGGACCAAATTGCAATTGGGTCCCATTTGTCTGAGAATGTGTAATTACAATGTTTAATTACAATGTAGTAACAGCATACCTCAACTGACAAAATGTTCCCAACCGTCACACACATCAAAATAGCACATTACACAGTTTACAAATGGGACCAAATTGCAATTGGGTCCCATTTGTCTGAGAATGTGTAATTACAATGTGTAATTACAATGTAGTAACAACA
>NW_026944581.1:120919-170919 GCF_034702125.1 Engraulis encrasicolus
CTGCTTGGAGTGAAAGAACTTTTGGAAAGTGGCCCAGTGCAGGCAAGTGTCGGCTGTAAGCCATTAGAGATCTAAAAAATAGGTTTGAGTCCAACGTAATAAAAATGGCCACCACGTTCGTGCGTGTACGGCTATGGGTTGTTTCAATCCCTTTCGGTAGGATCAGGTATCGGCAAGGATCCTAAAAATCAGGATTCCAGTGCATACTCTACTAAACACAATCCCCGCGCCCCTGCAGATGGCTGGAAACCTGTGCGTTCATGAGAGGGATCACACATAGAGTTTTTTTTTCTTTTTTTACACCACACACACACTCACACAACACACACACACACACACACACATAGGCAGATACCACACATACACATATCACACAACAACACAAACACAGATTTCACGCACCCACTACACTAGACAACACGAATGCCACAACACACCACACGCCCACACACAACACACACACACGAATGCATACAAACAACACAACACACCTACAGATATGGCACACCATGGAACATGCCACAACACACTAACACACAAACCACCTAAGAACACATTGGCACACCACACATATTGCGCACATGCACACAGGGACATTTACAGTAGTACACTCAAAACAAAACACACACACACACACCACACTCACACACCAACACACACACACAACACCACACACACACATGGACCACACACGCACAGAAGAGGCTCTTCTAACTCCAAATATAACATACACACACACTGTCTGCGGTGAGGACAGAAGAGAAGAGGACTGGGCAGCCATGCAAAGTCAGCCCACATGGGCAGGGTTTAGGAGGCACACAGGAGTTCCTGGTAAGCCCTCAGGATATTAGATGGGTCTTTCAAGTGCTGCCTGTAGGTAATATACTGTCCAAGTAGAGCCCTAATAGTCCCTGCTCTTGTGTATAGACCAGTGCAGTTCATCGTCCTGTAATCACCTCTCCTTCTCTCAGAGTTGTCAGGCAGCCATGGACATCTGAAACCCGGCACGTGAGAGTTTTTAATCCATCATTTATTTTATTCATGTATGGTATTAGTAGACAATGGTGCTCTGGAGGACGAGTGTGTGTGTGTGTGTGTGTGTGTGTGTATTGTGTGTGTGTGTGTGTCGTGTGTGTGTGTGTGCTTGTGTGTGTGTGGGTGTGGTGTGTGTGTGTGTGTTGTGTGTGTGGGGTTGTGTGTGTGGTGTGTGTAGTGTGTTGGAATCTGAAAGTGCATTGCGAATTCTGAAATGGACAATCATGGGACTCGCTTCTCTGAACCGATTCGACGAAGCAGAAGGACATTTGTAACATTTTCTAAAGTCTTGCACAGATGCACAGATTCAGAACACCCACTTGCGTTGTGCCGAGGGGCTTTGCCAACCCCAAATGCCGACACCTTATTACATAATTGGCTGAAGGGAATGATCTGGAACGTTTTGAATGACATTTGCCTCCTCAAATTACATCAAATTTGAGATATGCATCAAGGCGTGGTCAGATCGTTTTCTTCATCACTAACACAAACAACTCCAGCCACCTGGGACGCTACAGTTAAGTGCGCCGTATCAGGTGGAGCGCATTACAGTAAAAATAGAGCACGGAATTACATGCATGCATTCCAGTCTGTTTGTGGAGAATACTTATTATGTAAGAATGAGTGCATCAGGTCCAAAACTCACAAGAGTGTCATTATCGAGCTTCCAAGGGCAAGGTCATTTATCAACACCTCTGTGTTCGGATAGGCCACCTCTGTACAGGCCATCTCTGGTGGTCAGTGAGTTGTGAATTTACATGATATATCACAGTATTACTCTTAAAATGCTAACTTTTAAAAACTGAAACAAGAGTTAAAGGTGTTACAGGTCTATTTCAAGTGTACATTTTCAAGTCAAGGCTTTGACAAAATATGCAACAGTATTTCCACACAACTGCCAACTCTGGCAGTTCCCCGGTGCGCATAAGAATTCCGTAAGAATCTCATCACACTGGTGAATCGGCTACCCATGTAAGACCAAATTAAAATGAAATCATATCTGATATTAAATGCCTAAAATGTAACCAGTGAAAGCTTATGGAGAACACTATTTAGCCTGCGATGCAATATCAACTTATTCATTTGTTCATTTAATTTGGTGTACATAGAGAAAAAGACTAAGTACAAAAATGATATGATGTTGAACACGTTTCACTTTGGGACGACCATAATGTAATCTCTTCTATAATTTAACACAGGAAAGAATGCGTTTGACTCAATGTGGTAGGCTTGTGGCGTAGAGTAGGGGCAGGTTTCCCAAAACCAAAGTTGCTATTATATCTTCTTTGTTGTTCGCAATGCAAAGCATACATTGCTAACAACCAGCCAATGGTAAGGGGAAACACGCTCCTCTCCAGAGTAAGGTGGGGAAGCAACAAGGCATTACAGTCCACATTATCATATTATGGCACATCATAAACATTAATAAAGAAGTTGCGATTATGACTCCACCTAAGTCTCCTCCAGGGAGTGTTTAGAACACATTAAGTCTGAAAGATCACATGTGTGGGCAGCCTCTGCCTCTTTCTATATGTGCTTCCCAACATATGATGTGTGTGTGTGTGTGTGTGTGTGTGTGTGTGTGTGTGTGTGTGTGGTGTGTGTGTGTGTGTGTGTGTGTGTGTGTGTGTGTGTGTGTGTGTGTGTGTGTGTGTGTGTGTGTGTGTGTGTGTGTGTGTGTGAGAGAGTGAGTGAGTGTCTGTGTGTTTATAGCATGTTGTCAAGCACCCATAGAGGGTGGCCCTAAGGTCTGTAGACAGGGCCGCTGACAGCTTTGTCAAGGCCCGGGACAAAGTCATCTGAAAGGCCCCGCCACTCAATACGTGCTCTACTCTCTAATATCTGCCCAGGGAGGGACCACAGGTGCAAATTAGCTTTGTTGCTAACTTTGCACTGGAGTTGTCCTGTAGTACATGGCCCCTGTCAAATAAACCAATAAACTAAACTAAACTACATTCAACATAATGAAGACCCAATTCTGAGCCCCCTTCTTCCCCTGGGCATGGGACAACTGACCCCTTTGCCCACACAGCCCGCCCCTGTTGGCTTCCCCTGGCCCCAAAGGCCTGTAGAAACTGTGTGTTGGCCCGGTGATGGATCTGGGCTTCAGGATGGATCCCCTCCAGCCCTGCCTGCCCTGTTGCCCTTGAGGAGGATACTCTGAGAGGCAGGCACAAGACAGACGCAACAGCTGTGGTGGTATCCCCCCAGCAGCACACACCCCCCCAAACACCCCCTTCCCACTCCCCACTCCACCCCAGCCCCTCTTTTTAATCTTTCGCTCCCCCCTCACTCAAAAGGCAAGCTGACAAGGGGGGGACAAAGTTGTCAGTTTTCCCAGGCCCAAGGAGAGAGGAGGCAAAAAATTGGCGTTTCATTACGTTGTATTGGAAGGGGGGCCCTTTCAGATGACTTGGTCTTGGGCCCAGTAATGGCTATCAGTGCCAGACCGCGCCCACCTCCTGCTTAGGCCCCTACAGGAAGGAGCTTCCCCCATCTCTGTTGTCTGCCAGGAAAAAATAAGAGAACATTCCCTCACATTACATAACGCACTGCATTGCACATTAAAGTGCCGCCCAGACATGGACTAGTGCATTGTAAACATGTTAAGGCTCCTCAAAGAACCTTTTGGTGGTCTGTGGGGAACCCAAGAGTTCACAGAGAATGCCCAGAAGGCTCTCTGAATTACTCTGAAGAAGGTTCCAGAACCCTTATGCCTCTTTTCCACTTCCGATTTTCTGGTAGGCCTATAGCTCAACACAGCGCGACTCGGACGCCACGTTTTGCTTTTCGAATGAAAGGCACAACACAGCTCAGACGTAAAGCAAAAAGTGGCAGCGGAGTTACACTTTGTCGAGCTGTTGGCCGACCAGAAAACCGGCAGTGGAAAAGGAGGCATTACTGTAGGGACAGACATTAGGCATTGAAAGAGCTGAAACGCTGTAACCCGTCTGGGAAGCACAAATCAAAGAAAGTGGATGTAACCAAGAAGCGTCATTTTGTTTCCTTTCCGGTATCCACTTTATGTCGGGTGAACGCCCCTTTAGGAGACCTTCGGTTAGGAGACCTTCGGAGTCCTGAGGTTGAGAATCAATGAAGTCCCTTTAGCGCTGTAGATGGCGGTAGCGCACGTCTTGCGCAAACACCTCAAAAAGAGAAGAAGAAGTAGGGGACAACGCCCCCTTAGGAGACCCAACTTGAGCACACGCTTTTTCATTGAGTGGGCGTGGTTTGCGATATCTTTGTTTGATTCAGTATTTTTGCACAAATTGCGTTCGACCAGGGAGTTCCTCTAAACGTGTATAGGTTCATAATAGAACCTTTAGGGAATCTCCCACAATGGCAAATGAGGATTCTTTATGGAAATTTATTTTTTACGTTATTTTTTAGGATATGTTTGTTTGTCTATCTGTCTGTCTGTTTGTTTGTTTGTTGTCTGTTTGTCAGCAGGATAACCATTGCCTAGAAATCTAGACACCCCCAGTGACGAGAGCATTAGGCCCAGTTTCACTGACTACTGTCTTTATGGTTGATGAGAATTGTGTTCAACTGTACTGTCACATCTTGGATTTTACTGACTTTTTTACTATTGCACTGACCCCTTTCTTTGTGGTTGACGAAAATTAGGTACTGTATTCTACTAAATCCTAATCTGTAAACTTTGCTTGACTGGGCATTGGGCATTCAGTATTGTGTACATAATGACGGTCATGTGTCTTCTATCTCCTAATCATATTGCCAGTTGGAGGGGGAATAGTTAATTCCATGTAGACTACAGTCACAGACACGCTTTTTGTGGATTTGATCTTGTGTGTGTGTGTGTGTGTGTGTGTGTGTGTGTGTGTGTGTGTGTGTGTGTGTGTGTGTGTGTGTGTGTGTGTGTGTGTGTGTGTGTGTGTGAGAGCAAGAGGCAGGAGAAAGAGAGAGAGAGAGAGAGAGAGAGAGAGAGAGACAGAGAGAGAGAGAGAGAGAGAGAGAGAGAGGTGCCGTTTCTATAGTGTATCATCACGTGAGTTCTATCAGACGCTCTGCTATATGTAAATCTGAATCCAAATGGAAATGTGTCTGTCAATGATGCATTCATGTAGTTAACATACCTTCCAGTGTGTATGTGTGTGTGTGTGTATTTGTGCCAATTTCTGTGTTTCCAAGACGTCTATCTGTCGGTCGTGTGTGTGTGTGTGTGTGTGTGTGTGTGTGTGTGTGTGTGTGTGTGTGTGTGTGTGTGTGTGTGTGTGTGTGTGTGTGTGTGTGTGTGTGTGTGTGTGTGTGTGTGTGTGTGTGTGTGTGTGTGTGCGTTCCTCATAATAATGCAAACCCATACAAGGCCACTGACCGGTCCGCATGAAGCCGCGGGCCCCCCTGAGCACTTCAGAAGTGATTCTGTATTTATAGCAGTGATACAGGGCCAACACGGCCCATGCAGGATTGGACTGGCATGAAAAATCATGCCGGGCGGGCGTTTTCATCCAAGACCAGTCCGCCAGGCATTGAGAGAGATAATGAAGCCTGTGGCACCATTTTTAGTCATCTATTACAAGCTATTTTGAACCACAACAGCCAAAATGAATATTTAAATCTGACTTGGAAAAGTCTGCTGGTGTGGAATTAGTACTGGTACCACTACATTGAGGGGAGGACCAGGCCAAAACCGTCAACAGTCCACCGGGCAAATGCCCTGTATGCCCTCTGGCCAATCCGGCCCATGCTGCCCTGCCCTCCCCACCGCACGAGCCCACTTTAGTCCCCCACTAATCCAATCAAGAGAAAAAAGGCCCGACTCCTCAGACCCCCGTCTCAGTCTGCCTGCACAGGGGCTGCTCTCACAGATACACAAACAACAATCAGAGGTAAGAGTGTCTGTCTACTGTCGACTTCTTACAGCATGTCTGAACTAAGTTCTCTAAAGTCTCTCGCTTGCTTGCAGTCTGCTGCCTCTCGCACTATCGTTTCTCTCTGCCTCTTTTGCTGCTTTAGTCTCCTTGTTTCACTCGCTACTCAAATTCAGGCTGCACTTAGGTACGATTATGTCTAACTTCTCTAACTTAGTCTCTAACTACTTTATGTACGCTCCCTCTACATGCCACATCTATCTATGCTTTATCACTCCGCTATAACTCCTGTCTGCACCCAGCAGCCAAGGACATGCAGTACTGTAGGTCAACTTCTGCTTCAAGCATCTCTGTCTACTACAACTAACATGAACTGTTTTTACAATACTGTCCCTTTTCAGTCGCTCTCTCCCTCTCTCTCTCTCTCTCTCTCTCTCTCTCTCTCTCTCTCTCTCTCTCTCTCTCTCTCTATTTCTCTGCTTTTGCACCTTTGGTTCCATGCACTATTAAATCACTTACTATACATACTGTATGTCTGAGTTCTCATAAGTCTCAGAAGTCTCAGTTTGCAAGCATCCCTAAACTAATCTGGTCTAACTTGCTCATTCGCTCATATGGTCCTCGTCTCTCACAAAGTCCCTTTTTATTCTTCTTGTTTCTTGCTCTTTGTCTTCTCACAATTTCTATGCAAAAGTGCTTTCTTCTTTGCTGTTACTTCTTAGCTGTGTATCATAAAATCAGAAAAACATTTTCAGAAGTATCCGATAGGAAAAATCTCTCTCAAATTGTTTGTTGCGTTTGCTACAAATGGTCAGGTTGTGTGAATAGTGAGGCTATGTTGTTATGCCAGATGCCTTCATCCGTCTGACCCATTGATTGGCATCTCCTCAGAGTCACAGGGAACGCTGTCTAGTTGTCACTGTAGGCTACTTGTAAATGGCCTAGGGTTTTTTTTTTCTGCATTGCATACGAGACTGTAAATAGTGCCGCGGGGCTTAATGGACCTTTCTCTCATGGCTAAGACTAAAACCATAGCTCAGGTTCCAAAGCCCTCCGTTCTCATTGTCTGTAATTAGCCCGATGTGTCATCACGCCCTGCCGAAGCAGATGGGGAAAGGCCTGTGTGTGTGTGTGTGTGTGTGTGTGTGTGTGTGTGTGTGTGTGTGTGTGTGTGTGTGTGTGTGTGTGTGTGTGTGGTGTGCGTGTGTGTGTGTGTGTGTGAGAGTGTGAGAGAGAGTGTGTGTGTGTGCGCCAGTGGTGGAACTTAACAATTTTCCCCACCAGTCACTGTGGCAGGTAGATTCTAAAATCTACCAGTCACTAGCCATTTTTACCATTGAAAGTGACTGGTGGGTTGAAAAATGTACCCGTCAGCCCTGAAATTTACCCGTCCTTGGCGGGTGGACGGGTGCTTATTTCCAACCCTGGTGTGTGTGTGTGTGTGTGTGTGTGTGTGTGTGTGTGTGTGTGTGTGTGTGTGTGTGTGTGTGTGTGTGTGTGTGTGTGTGTGTGTGTGTGTGTGTGTGTGTGCGTGTGCGTGTGTGTGACTATGCTGAGAGACAGGGATGGCCAGGCAGTGCAGACAGCTGGTGCATCCTAATGTATCTTCCACATGCAGAAGACAAACGATGATGACGTCAGAAAGGGACTTGGAGGAGAGATCAAAGCTGAGTTCAGTACCATGAACTTTCTACTGTATTAGGGGTCTAAAGATACTTTTAGGGTGAAATGGCTTTTGCACCCGGAGTATTACATGGGGAAATACGTATCTTGAGAGTGTATATATTTATTGATTTATTAATTTATGCAGAGGATATTCATACAAAAAGGAGTTCAGTGCTTAACATCATCACCGTTCCTCTTTGAGGCCCAACATGTGCTATGAAATGCAATGCAAAGATTTTGTTGGAATGATACAAAGGAGCAATTTATCCACACATTTAGATTGTGAAGCGCTAACACCAGAGTTACCAAGCATGTGGCCATTAGCTCTTCCATTCCACTAATGATGTCTGACCAGAAACATGTGGTTGGGCTCTTTTCATTAATGTATCATAATTGTAGAACACGTGTCTTTAGAAAGAATGGAAAAGACTTTGAGGACAGCACATTGGCTATTTCGGTTTCAGGAAAACTGATTAAAACACGGCAACTTGTAACCGTACAGTAACATAATCAAACCTGCATGAACTGAGTCTTCGCTGAAGCACTTAGCACCCATGTTCCATTAATCCCTGCCAAGTCTATTTCTGGAGCTTTTAAAGCACCGATATCTCTCTTTATGGGAAACATGCCCCACACATTTGTCCTTTATCCACAACAACAGCAGCACCGTCTTCCTCTTTCTGTGAGAGATTACCGCCTGGCACGACCACAGCAGAGGGGTTTGTTGGACTAGCATGGCCTGGAGGAAAGATGAGGGAGGGGGAACACTCATTTCAAATTTCAAACAAATTTCACCCCTCTCACCAGTAATCATTTTCAATATTTCAAAGTGTTACCTATTGGTTAAAATATGTCAACAGTGTTTACCCCTCCCTACGGTAAACGTTTCTCAATTCGGCCATTTCTGACCATCTGTACAGATGAAATGAGCACAAGGGTATGGTAAGACCATGGATATACGTAGCATAGTGGGGTTGGACAGAGGTGAGCCAGGGGCATCGTGGTCCTTGCCAGGGGGCCCTGGGAGCACAGTCATGGCTGTAGGCTGCAGGGTGAGGGAGCCAGGCGGGATAGAGGGAGCTTATCTCCGCGAGACACACTCAACAGCTGCATGCCTGGGAGGCGGACTACCAGCGCTCCTTTTGGAAACCAGCATCATCACCCACCTACTTCTATCGTATATCAAATTCCTGTGATAATAATTTTCAGAGCTTATATTACTGTGTGAGAATAACGTGTTCCAGCACAGGCAGGGCTTCAATAACCCATGTCAGTGTTTTCTAACCTTTTTTTGTCTGACATATCCCTTAAGCCTCAGCTGCCAAATTTGGGTCCTGTGGGCCAAAGTTGGTAGCCTGATTATCATCGACGTTCAAATCTCTTTGAGACTTGGTCTGACCAAGAGCATAACAATTAACATCTACCAAATGGCATGGATGACCCACCTCCCTTGGTTTGCTTATGGTTGTTTGCTTCCTGACAAACTGAAAGGAATTTGCAGGAACTCAGAAAGTACTTGCATTAATCTTGACCTGACTAGTCGCCGAAGGTGTTGCTTCACTAGGAGCCCATATGAAAAAGAATTATATGATTCATATACAGCAAACATGCATGTTCCTTACATGAAATCGTATAGAAAAAATGTGCCAGATTTGCAAGAGTCACTTATACGTTTTCTAATATATGTCTATCATGATAGTCGATTATGGCCCCTTTTCGAAAAGAAATACTATATGGAACTTATACGCATGCCATATAACATGGCTGTATGCAGTATAAATTCTTATAAGAGTTTGA
Source organism: Engraulis encrasicolus (assembly GCF_034702125.1). NCBI lineage: Eukaryota > Metazoa > Chordata > Actinopteri > Clupeiformes > Engraulidae > Engraulis > Engraulis encrasicolus. The sequence continues at coordinate 130,249 of NW_026944581.1, forward strand.
CATGCCCACAATGCATAATACTATATTATATTGACTAAAACATAGGAGAAAACTACTATATTCCTATAGAAATAATGCACGTTGTAGCGAAGGGGAGTAGAGTTGCCCACACAGTAAATTCTGCAGTGCTCATTTAACACTTAGAGAGTTCATTTGAGTCCATTTGGACTGTAAGTGTTGAATTAACACCACAGCATTTACTGTGCAGCTGGGACTTGAATCCAGACCTTCTGGGGTAGTAAACCGGGGCTTTGACCGCTACACCAACGAGTCAGGGTCGTTGGTGTAACAGGCAGAACACACCCACAACCATCACTCCATCACACTACCTTCCCCTTTGGGAAGCACACCCGTGCAGTTCACACACTCATGGTGTCCCTCATGCAACTGCACATCATGCTCCTCCCAGCCAGTGTGCCCCATCATCAATGCTTCACCCATCACTGGGGTCCCTCGCACCGGAGTCACCAATCCTGGGGGCCCCTCACATGGAATTACGGCTTACACCCAATGGGTACGCTTCCGATGGCCTCACGATACCATCCCACTTCTGACACCATTTGTAGCGAAGGGGAGTAGAGTTGCCCTGCTGGGACTTGAACCCAGACCTTCTGGGGTAGTAAACCAGGGCTCTGACCGCTACACCAAAGAGCCAGGCTTGTTGGCATGTTAGTCAGAACACACCCACAACCCTAGTGATGGTCACTCCATCACACACGTTTTATGTTAAAATCATATTGAAATCTTATTCAATTTACGTATAACATAACACATGTTCCGTAGTTGGATTTTACAGACTTTCTATATTAAGTTTATATTAAGTTTACAACTTGAAATGTAATATTCGTATATGCATTTTATAAAGTTTATACATTTAATTATATGCAAACGTTATTTAATTCGTACATTTCTTAAACAGTTTCTGACACCAATATTTATATGAATTCTGCACATTTCTCATATGAAGCATGAGACTTTAAATGTAAGATTAATATTCGTATATAACACAGGCCTAGACAGTCTAAATAAGCTCCCAGAAAAAAACAACCTGACGAAGAACTTAAGTTGTTTAGGTTAATATTACCTATGCTATGTTACCTATGCAAGTGTGGCATATAAAGCCCAAGATTTAGGGGGATAGGCCTACATCACTTTGAATATATATAGGCCTATATGCCTAAAGACAAATGTGTGTGTGTGTGTGTGTGGGGGGGGGGGGGGGGGGGGGGGGGGAGGCTGTCTGTCCCACATTGTCCCTCCGAAGCATACCCCTTGTCCCCCCTTGGACTTATTAGCAGGTGGTCACCCTAGCTGGAAATAAGCTACAACAAATATTGCATGGTGCACCTTTAAATATGGCATACACATAGGGCCTACTGTAACATATACAACAACAACATGGCACAAATACAGCACACATCTGATTGACATTCATCCAAAAACAGCACTATTTTCCAATCTTTTTACTTATAAGAAATATATAAGCCCCTAGTAACATAAATTGTGTATGACATATATGACTGAAAATGAATACAAAAATAGTTAGATTTGTATGTGGGTTTGTGCCTTGTATGATCCTTATACTATTCTTATGGAACAGATATAATCCATTATGCGTTTTTAATAAGACTTTTTCATATGGGAGGGTGCGGCCTGGCTACAAAGTTGGTCCTCAAACCTTTCATTTGCTGCTCACCCACCATTATTCACTTTTGGCCCACCATGGGGAACTATTCAGGCTCCCCTGCCCAAAGCCTTTTTCGTCATTCCATGAGTAACCCATCAATCATTCTATAAGTTACTTCTTCCTCTATCGCTATGTGACTACACCTTTCCATGTACCCCCTGCAGTGTGCCCGTGTACCCTAGTGGTATACGTACCCCTAGTCGGAAAACACTGCCCTATGTCTTTCAGGGTCATTCTTGACAATGAACCTGAACGGGTTTCGCCAAAACACTTTGAGCCTCCATGGCCTGCTGTGTTCTCCTTAACAAAGTCTGTGTTTTCAATCAACAACATCCCTTTTAAAGATCATCTCTGCTTACCTTTATAGCGGATATCAGAAGAAACTGAAAGAAAATGACTGAGCGCTACGATTGCCACTACTGCAAGGAGTCCCTGTTTGGGAAGAAGTACGTGTTGCGTGAGGACAACCCGTACTGCGTCAAGTGCTACGAGAGCCTCTACTCCAACACCTGCGAGGAATGCAAGAAGCCCATTGGCTGCGACAGCCGGGTATGATGTTACTGTTGTTGAGTGTTTTCAGTGAAGAGTGAATAGGGCCGGTGACAGGCCTATGATCTGCATGAAGAGTCTACCACCACCACCATATGCACGCATGATGTATGAGGGTATCTATGACTAGAAAACACAGGTGCTTTAGTGATTCCTTAAATCTTTGAAAGGTTCCATGGAGAAAATACCCTCTGTGTTGAGGCTTTTTCATGATAGGAAACAATCTTCACCTGAGAAATGGTCCTTCAGTCATTCGGATCATAAAGGACAAATATGTTTACATGTATATGGCTCTGGTTCTTTACAGAATTCTAGGCTCAATGCATTGAAGAAAATGGTTATTCTTCTATCGCATCACTATGAATGGATTCACACATAACCATATGCACTACACCAAATTTTGAATGTGTTACGACAGTCTCCCATTGTAAAGAAGGACAGGCCGAGGGGATGTGAGTGGTATTACTTGTTGAGTCACTCGTGAATGCCGGTCCTGAGATAGAATGGGAAAGGTCTTCACAGGAAATATCTATCGGGATCACATGACCAAATGTGACTGTGCCAGATAGGCATCTATTTCAGGGGTATCATCTCCTAATCCCAATCCTCCCAGTCAGGGAAGCCGACAGGAGGACACGAAGGGGTCAGTTGTCCCGGGCCCAGGGAGAGGGGGGGGGGGCAGTATTGGGGTCCTCGTTACATTGCATCAGTTTGGTTTTGGGTGGGGGGATTTGACATGACTTTGTTACAGAGCCAGCCAAAGCTGCCAGTGGCTCTGCTTCCAGTCTGCCCTATGCTCAGACGAGACTCAACACACAAACCTCTACCTGCGACCAGTGCCAAAACAATAAATGTCAAATGTGACATCAATGCATACAGTACAGTGCAAAACTCCCTGTCTTACCAGGGCTGCATTGCATGCATTGGCTGCATGGTCAGATTGGTCACTGTTCAAAGTAGGGCTTTGATCCAGATTTATATTCCACTGACAGCACTGAAGGTCTGTAGAGGAAATGCTCGTTTTACCTATAGCAATCATTTTTATTCAGAGTCTGCAACTCTTTCGTTAGTGTTATAGATGGACTGACCATCACTGAGGCATTTTTTTAATGTTCCCTCTGACTGACACAAAAATGAGCTAGCTCTTTGACATTGCAGTTTAAGTGTACTTTTCTCAGGATTTTGACCCATGTTATTATGACAGGGCAGTGAAGAGTGGGACAGGAAATGGGTGAAAGACAGAGATGGGGTAGATTGTGACCCAGGCTGGACTCAAGCCTTGGGCCCCATAGGCAACTGCTCACACAGAATATGGTGCAGGTGCATGAGGGCACTTTGCAGGAATTGCACAATATGATATTACATTACACTTAGCTGACGCTTCTTTTTATCCAAAGCGACTTACATTTATTATCAGTACAGGGTATTGGTTGTGGTCCCTGGAGCAATGGGGGGTTAGGTGCAAAGTTCAAGAGAGTCCTTGTGCACAAGCCCTCAGTAATGCAGGTGCAGGTGTGAGGCAGGAGAAGGTGAATCAATGCACAAAATTCAAGAGATACCGCACACTGCTTACTTTTCTTTACTTTATTTCTCGGAGCGAACAACGCGTTTCGCCCAATGCATCATCAGGTTCGCTCTTAGGTGCCTTGAGCCATGGAGTGAGATAGGCAGTAGAAGGGTGCAATTCAAACTGGCAACCCAGTGATCTAAAGCCCATCTCCACCAGGTCACGGCTATCCAGTGTTGGGCAAGCTACTTGTAAAATGTAGTGAGCTAAGCTATCAGCTACTCAACCATAAAATAAGCTTCACTACACTAAAGCTACCACCATCAGAAATGTAGTGAGCTAAGCTTCAAAAATGTGGAAATGTAGTTCACTACACCAGAAGCTACATTTTCCCGACATATTGTCAGCTTGATTTAAAATAACAGATAGGCCTACCTTCATTAAACAAAACTTCTTTGATCTCATTATACTTAATTGATATTTATTATACTTTCAGTGTGTTTTAAATATCATTATAGGACACAGGATAGGGTGACCCCAAGTCCAAGGGGGGACATGGATGTGTTTTTGAGGGACAGTGTGGGGCAATGTAGCTTTTGTGGAAGCTACGTCGCTACTTGAGACAAAAGATAGCTTAACTACAGGGAAGTTACTCGATACATAAAGTAGTGACACTACGACCAAGCTACTGGGGAATGTAGTTAAACTAGTAGCTTGTAGCTTGTAGCGAAGCTACTGCCCATCACTGCGGCTATCCCAGAGTTCGAAGCTGGGTGGGCTCTTCTCCTCTTCTCTACAACAAGTCCTGAAGTCTCCATTAGTGTAGTCAAGGCTCCGCTGATCTGACTCTTTGTTTTGGTTCTCCCGTGCAGGATTTGTCCTACAAAGACCGCCACTGGCATGAAGACTGCTTCCACTGCTTCAAGTGCAAGCGTTCTCTGGTGGACAAGGCCTTCTCCACCAAGGATGAACAGCTGCTGTGTACCGAGTGCTACTCCAATGAGTACTCCTCCAAGTGCTACGACTGCAAAAAGACCATCATGCCAGGTCAGTGTGTGTTTCGAAGAGCTTTTAGTGTGTTTTGATAGAGAGTATGACAGGAGGGAGAGAGAAATGGGCCAGAGCTTTGGGACATGACTCAAACCTTGGCCCATGTGTGCAAGCCCAAATCTGGGGTGGCTTAGCACGCTGCACCCCAGTGTCTGTTTCAAGGCTTTAGGAAATACCATCAATGACTTTGAAAAGATTGCCTTACGTGCATATGAACTCCAGCTACGTATCTCCCTTTTCCCTTCAGTGGGTCTAGCTCAGAGATGTTTTTAATGGCTTCGTTGTCTTCAAAAAGGTACCCCCGTTCTCCTGTCTTCATGACTCGTATTATTATATTTTCTTTGCTATAAATAGCTCCCATTGCGAGATGGGTTGAGTTGAGATTCAACACTCCACCCCCATCCCCACCACACACAGAGACAGAAACACACACAGCTCTCCCCATCCTACTGCCTCTGTAACACACTGACTCTCTGACTCTCTGTGCAAACTTCACACTGCAGTACCCTATATATTCTCTATGAGAAGCGATTTCGTTGCCACAGAGTATTGTGGGTAGGTATGTGATGTAACAACTTAAAGAAACTCCCGCACACTGACCATTTCGCTGTTCTTTCTTTAATAAACAACGTTTCGGTACTAGACCTTCATCAGGCAATCGATTGCCTGATGAAGGTCTAGTACCGAAACGTCGTTTTTTAAAAGAAAGAACAGTGAAATAGTCAGTGTGCGGGAGTTTCTTTAATTTGTTGCTGAGTGACCCATGGGCCATCTCCGACGCACCTGCCAGCCGAGGTGTGCGAAAAAAAGTTTAACGTAGGTATATGATCTGACATGAACGACCTGTGCAGCATATCCAAAAGTTGAGAAATCTCCAAGAGTATAGCAACTTTACTTTGTGACTATATCGCGAGGCGAGTGCCAAATAGCCAAGCAGGGATCCACTATCCACAGGTGAAGGACAATGTGCCATGATTTGCGCACAACCTCAAACACAATTCCTTAATGGAAAATAGCCAACCCACTGTTGCATCAAACTTATAAAGTCGTGAGCTCCACCAACAATCCACCGTCATTGATAAGCGCTGCATGCTGCGCACAGGCTATCATCTTACACTTCATTATTATTGTGTTGGTGGATAGGAGAGCTTTATCTTAATTCCTTTCTCCCAATAATTATACAAACAGTAACAACTTGATACAAAATGCCAGTTTGGGAGGAACAGTTGAATTATAGCCTCTACATGACTAGATCAAAAAATTTGAAAAAAAAAAAAAAAAAAAAAAAACCCGGGATTCCCGGGAAATGGGCCGTCAGATCCCGGGATTTGATTCATGCCATTTTCGGGAAAAATATTAAACCCTAGTGTATACTATCCACAGGTGAAGGACAATGTGCCATGATTTGCGCACAACCTCAAACACAATTCCTTAATGGAAAATAGCCAACCCACTGTTGCATCAAACTTATAGGTGAAAGTCGTGAGCTCCACCAACAATCCACCGTCATTGATAAGCGCTGCATGCTGCGCACAGGCTATCATCTTACACTTCATTATTATTGTGTTGGTGGATAGGAGAGCTTTATCTTAATTCCTTTCTCCCAATAATTATACAAACAGTAACAACTTGATACAAAATGCCAGTTTGGGAGGAACAGTTGAATTATAGCCTCTACATGACTAGATCAAAAAATAGATTTAAAAAAAAAGAAAAAAAAAAAAAAAAAAAACCTGGGATTTCCCGGGATTTCCCGGGATTCCCGGGAAATGGGCCGTCAGATCCCGGGATTTGATTCATGCCATTTTCGGGAAAAATATTAAACCCTAATCCTGACACAATAAAGAGCAGTTTCACATGTCACTATAGCCTATAGTTGACGAGGTGTCTTCGAGGAGGGTAGTGTAGAGTTTGGGTCGGATTGGATTAGAGTTTGTTGCATCACATGATGATATACAGGTCCTTCTCAAATAATTAGCATATTGTGTTAAAGTTCATTTTTTCCCCATAATGTAATGATAAAAAGATAAACTTTCATATGTTTTACATTCATTGCACACCAACTGAAATATTTCAGGTCTTGTTTTGTTTTAATATTGATGATTTTGGCATACAGCTCATGAAAACCCAAAATTTCCATCTAAAAAAAATAGCATATCATGAAAAGGTTGTCTAAACAAGCTATTAACCTAATCATCTGAATTAACCAATTAACTCTAAACACTGGTAAAAGCTTCCTGAGGCTTTAAAAAGTCTCAGCCTTGTTCATTACTCAAAACCGCAGTCATGGGTTAGACTGCTGACCTGACTGTGTTTAACATTGAAGTCAATGGCAGTGGCATTGCATGAGAGTTATGAAAGCCCAGATATCATCGATGCTTAGTTGTCAGCTGTTTTTTGTTCTTTGATCTGGTGAACCACACTTCCCTCTTCATTATACTCCATAGATTTCCATACCAAGTTTTTGTATTTTTAAGAAAAATCAATTCTAATTTGCCAGACATGAAACCCCATTCAAAGTCAATGGAAAGTTCTGTCTGGCAAATTAGAATTGATTTTTCTTAAAAATACAAAAACTTGGTATGGAAATCTATGGAGTATAATGAAGAGGGAAGTGTGGGTCACCAGATCAAAGAACAAAAAACAGCTGACAGCTAAGCATCAATGATATCTGGGCTTTCATAACTCTCATGCAATGCCACTGCCATTGACTTCAATGTTAAACACAATCAGGTCAGCAGTCTAACCCATGACTGCGGTTTTGAGTAATGACCAAGGCTGAGACTTTTTAAAGCCCCAGGAAGCTTTTACCAGTGTTTAGAGTTAATTGGTTAATTCAGATGATTAGGTTAATAGCTTGTTTAGACAACCTTTTCATGATATGCTAATTTTTTGAGATGGAAATTTTGGGTTTTCATGAGCTGTATGCCAAAATCATCAATATTAAAACAAAACAAGACCTGAAATATTTCAGTTGGTGTGCAATGAATGTAAAACATATGAAAGTTTATTTTTTATCATTACATTATGGGGAAAAATGAACTTTAACACAATATGCTAATTATTTGAGAAGGACCTGTATGGACCACTACCATTGGTCACAGACAGACTCTCTGGGTCCCTTTCAATATCCTATCTCCAGTCCACTCCTTTTGATTGGGGCTTCTTGCTCTGCTGACGCCCACCCCCGCCACCGTGGAGAAAACAATACATTTTCCCCGCTTTCAGCAAAGGCACAACTTTTGGGGCACTTTAACCCATTCAACATTCCAATAGCAAGTGTGAAAATGACGTATGAATTATGCTCTTGGGGCGCTGTGGCGCAGCTCAATAAGGCCCCCACATTTGGGGTTAAAACCACGGGGACCCCGGTGAGAGTCCGGCCGGGGTCATTTCCCGATCCCACCCCGTCTCTCTGTCCCACTCACTTCCTGTCACCATCTCAGACTGCCCTATCAACTAAAGGCATAAAAGCCAGCCAAAAAAATATATTTATTTAAAAAAAAAGAATTGTGCTCTTGCAAGATATTGAATATACCTCTCTCTCACTCTCTCCCTCCCTAATGCTGCATACATTGCTCTGTGCAGGCTCCAGGAAGATGGAGCACAAGGGGAACAGCTGGCATGAGACCTGCTTCGCGTGCCAGCGCTGCCAGCAGCCCATTGGAACCAAGAGCTTCATCCCCAAGGAGAACAACAACTTCTGCGTGCCCTGCTACGAGAAGCAGTTTGCCATGCAGTGTATCCAGTGCAAGAAGGTACAGCAGCACCACAGGCAACATTTGTAGGCTACAGTTACATTTACAAACTCGGTGAAACTACACACGGTATAGTGTAAGTTGGGTGCCATTGCACTTGAAATGTTTTCATTATATAATGCCAATGTGTTTGTTTTATTTGTTTTTTACTTTCAATTTTATTTTAGATTTTACACATTACTATTTGTAACTCTCGTTATTTTAATGCATCACATACTGTAGGCATACAACCATTTCTGTGTACATTGAAGAAGTTAAATAAGGTCCAATGCCTCTGCAGATGTTACTTTTAATCATGTCATTTTAATTTAATTTCATTTTGGTGGCTTTTAAGCGTTTACTTTGGACAGGAAATTATGATAGAGTAACAGGAAATGAGTGGGAGAGAGAGAGAGGCAGAGAAGGAGCGGGAAACAACCCCGGACTGGACTCGAACCCAGATCCCTGGATTTATGAAATGGCTCCCCAGCCCACTGAGTCACGGCACCCCACCTTCATTTAGTTTGTCGTATTTTCTTCCTCCTCCATCAGCCAATCACCACGGGCGGTGTGACGTACCGGGAGCAGCCTTGGCATAAGGACTGCTTCCTGTGCACAGGCTGCAAGCAGCAGCTCTCTGGCCAGCGCTTCACCTCCAGAGACGACTTTGCCTACTGCCTCAACTGCTTCTGCAACCTCTACGCCAAGAAGTGCGCCTCCTGCACCAGCCCCATCAGCGGTAAGGCCACTGATGTTGTCACTGAAATAAAACAGAGTCCTAAGTTTCACTGATGAACACCTACTAAAACACTGCAATTATGAAAAGAAGTGCAGTAGGCTACTGTTAGTAAAATAAGTGATTTTGCACATGCCAAAACAAATGCAAATGAATGCGACTGTGTGTTTGCAATTCTAGGTCTTGGTGGGAGTAAGTACATCTCGTTTGAGGAGCGTCAGTGGCACAATGACTGCTTCAACTGCAAGAAGTGCTCCGTGTCCCTGGTGGGCCGCGGCTTCTTGACGGAGAGAGACGACATCCTGTGCCCTGACTGTGGTAAAGACATCTGAGGATGCAAGGATACAAGAATGCAAGGCAACAAGGATGCAAAGAAACAATGACGCAAGGATGGAAATATATTTTATTGTCAGTGTTACATGGTTTGAATAATGCTATGATATGCAGTGAACCTACAGATTATGTTGTCATTTTATCCAAAAGATTGTTCGGAATGCCTCACTCTGTCAGAAGTGATACCACATGTTGAAAGCGCATTTAAATTATATTTTTTGAGCTACACTAACAGGGTGGACATAGTTGCTTTTAATTAATTGAAGTCTAAGTTAATTTGAGTTTTGATGGTAGCCCTATTATTATGTTTTCCTGCATGCTATGCCTCAGTTAAGTGAAATTGTGATTGTTCACTTTAATTTATTGCCCTTTGCTGTAAGGTATATCTATCGTTTGACAAGATAGCCTACTATGTAAATCTATTATCTATGGTTATAATTTGGTTGCCAATTGAAATATGTTGTGTGCGTTTATTAACAAAAATGTGTTTAGGAGGATAACACTGAGATCTAATTCATTGTAATAAAATGGAATGTGTGAAGCATTACTTCATAATAAATCTATTATGAACTGGCTTTGCTTTATTTTGTATTTTTTAATAAAGTAATAGACTATAATGGGGATGGGCCGTATGGCGAAAAAAATAATTGCGATATACATTATTTTACCTGCTTCATTTGACCTGCACACCTTCAAATGGATTTAGCATTTCAAAATGTCTTCTTTCGAACATGTAAATAATTTATCAAATTTATATTTAGGCCTATAATAAAAGCATTATTATCGAATTATTACTATTATAAGCTTATTCTCTCACTATAAGAAGAGACATTGTGCGGTAAAACTATAAGTAAGAGAATAACCGAGTGCACTTTTTTCTACTTCATATTCTTTTTTTGTTGGAGCATGCCTTCATTTGCGATCTACTACACACATTAATTCACACATAGCTATACAAGTTGTTCACACTACACAATCTGTTTTACACAATACACACTAGCCACAAACCAGGTTTGAGTTCATGTAGCTAGCCTTTAGTATAATCAATATCTTCAAAATTATACACACTGAACAACAACTGACACATTTATGGTACTATGAATATCCTTTTGTACTTAAACCAGAATGCCTCATCTCCACTGGAACAGCAAACTTCCCTCTGTTCTACCTGCAGCCCAGCCAAACCCAATATGGCTCCCACAGAAAATCCATGTTAAAGCATAGTAGGAGTGAGCTGATAAATTATAAGGCCAGGCTCAATTCCATCTCTATAGCATGCTAACTGGTATTATTCAGTTTCTGGTCCTGATGTAAGAAAAGTAAAAGGTATAGTTTGAAATAAGAAAAAATTTATTGTAAAGACACAAAGGATTCTGAGATGAATACAGTTGATTGGATAAGAATGGATGGAATGCTGGCACTCGCCAGCCTATTAAAAAATACATTATTAATTGCATAGATGTACCTTTGAGCCAAGGCCTATCCAAAAGCCAGCATAGAGAGGCTGAATGAATGTGGTCTGTATTTTGTACAGGAGAGTCATTGTGTCACCGTGGATACTGTAAAATGACAGAATTCCAGCTTTGTGATCCACATACACTCCAATTGTAGAGCTGGGGATTACATTGAGGTTGGTTTCCTTTCCATTGTGTATGAAAAAGCTTGAGGAGTGTGAACAGCTCAAACTCCAGGAGTGTTGGTTGCTCCCAAACTGAGATCCTGTCTGTCCTTTCCTGGTGATCGCTTTAGATGAAAGGGCAACAAAAACCTGCGCCCCTGCCCACTCCACCTCCCAATAGCATCTTCCAGACACACTCTCTTTACACAGCACCTGTTGCCAGTTGTCAAACCGCTCTGGATTATTGGGATACTGTTGCCTCACTGCAGTGGCGGTAACTTTCTTATTTCCCCCAGAGAGATGAAGATATTTATTTGCAGTGATTGGATCTAGATGAAGTCTATAGGAATCTAGTGGAGAGAAGTATAAAAATAACAATGTCAGGGCTCTCAAGTTTTGAAGATTGTTTGGAGTGAGATTTAGATGAATAAATAAATTGGGGGGGGGCATCGACCCATCATCACCCATCGACCCATCGACACTAGGTTTCCCTTCAACCCAGCTAGTTAAAAAGTTTGATTAGACCAAATACACTATGTATTCAATATGCTTAATCCTAACCAGTGCTCGAGTTGTAAAATAGCCTATAAGCAGCTGGGGATGGTCAGAAATTGATTCCAATTATTGGTGGTTTGGGGGTTTCTCCCCCGAGAACATTTTGAAAATGTAGTTGTTGAAAGTGCAATTTTAACACAATGTGAAGAAGGGATGTATATTTTATAGGGAGGTGATTTTTGACTATTTTCATTGAGGGGGATGATTTTAGACAATGTGCATTGTGGGGGGATAGCCTAAAATAGGCTACCTGTAGGCATACAGTATGTTCTTTATTGTGCATTGACATTATCAGCCCACATTAAAATAAAGTCCAATCACTTTTTTAGGCATCAGACCCAAATAATATCCCTTTTCATTCAATACCATGATATCTCCAGCACTATTGGTTGCCCCTGACTTCTTTAGCCTAATTGACCTCTCTTCTACCACTACCTCTGCATTCCTCCATTCTCTCCAGTCTGTCTAATATTTGACCACCTCCCACTCCTCTTGTCTCCACGTTCAATCATGTTTGGGAGGGATGATCATCAAACAATCAGCTGGGGTTATAGCCTAGCTAGCGTTGTTGCTCTCTTTTAACGTCCCTGTCAAGGCTACATTGGCTGGAAATATTGGTATAAGGAGTAAAAACGGTAGCCTAACTAATAGTCTCATATTTTCACCTGTATGAAGTTATCACCTGATGGTCCTGGCTCCTGCGTCTCCAGTTCGCCTACTTGCAATTCCTAAATTTTACAGTTCTCTCTGAACTCTGCTGCGCGCGCTATTGGATGAAACTCTGATCCACTGCTCTGATCTGCCCGACAACCGAACAATCTATTTTCTGATTGGCTGAATAGCGTGGTAACTAGTCTGAACACAGAAGCGCTGTTACCTATTTCTGACGCGTCTGTGGATAGGTTGGATTAATTAATGTGCGCCGATTGGATAAGTTATCAAAACTTCAGAGTGTGAAATACCATGTGTGGAGTGTGAGAGTGTGAACTCGCTCAAATGAGTGTGTCACACTCTCAAAGAGTGGGACTTGAGAGCCCTGCAATGTTAATGTCACAGGTCACCAAAACAGCTGTGTGTTGTATGTTTGAAATGTGCAGTACACTTACATTTTAAGAAATCACCTCTGGTCAAGGGCTCCCGAGGCTGAAACAGGCTGATGAGTTCGGCTGAAGAGAAATGAAATCAATCAGATGGCCTATTTAGTGTATATGTATATTACATATATTTATATATATATAGAGACATAATTGGGTAGTCTTACCATTCTCTATAATACTGCATGCCGCCTGTTTAAGGAAGTCCTCCAGTTCGTCTTTCAGCTGAGACACACTCTGTGTCACTTTCCCAAATGACACATCTGAACTAGTGCCTGATGTGGAACTTTCTTGGACAGTTAAGGAACACATTGACGAACAACTCTGTTGAGAATATAGTGATGAGCATATTGGAAATTGTATACACATTTTCAAAGTTTAATTTTTTTCAGATGTATTACCTGGAGAAAGCTTGTGTGATTGTGTGTTTTTGACAGGTGTTCTAGTTCAGCATCTCTCTTCTTCAGCTCAGCAATCTCCTGCTCCAGTGTCTCCATGAGTTCTTCAGCTTGGGTTACATCAGCCTTCTCCTTATCTCTGATCAGCTTTGTCACCTCAGAGCATCTTCTCTTAATGGAGTGAATCATTTCAGCAAAGATCCCCTCAGAGTCCTCCACTGCTGCCTGAGCAGATTTCTGTTTAAAGACACAAGAGAATTTTATAAGAAGTTACCCCCCTCTCCCATGCTTCTCCCTCGTGCCTGTGATAAGACAAGGCCAGAATTAGCCTGTATGTAGACAAGCTACATTTAGACTATACCGCAAACTCAACATGGAAGTTCGGAAGATCCCCCCTGTGCGGTTTTGTCAATATTGCACCGTGGGCACGCGTCTGCATACATTGTGATGGGTGCTACCACGTGCAAACTTGACATGAAATTTGCATGGCAATGCATTCATGCACGAACAGTGCATGCACGCACCTCCTGCAGCCAGCGTGTCCCCGGCCTTAAGGGGGTTATTTGAACTTTTGACCTGCTGCTTGATGGCAAACTGTCTAGTGGGTCTAGTGGCTGGGCTATTCAAATGGCGGCCCTGGGGCCAGATGCGGCCCTTGGACAGCAAGGTTCTGGCCCCCCACAAGCCCCTTCAAATACGGAATCGTTTTTAGGAATTTAGAGATAAATGTATGGGCTCCGTTATCATGCTGAAACGGGACACGGGACGTTAAAATGCAGGAAATTACATCTAAGAAATGCAACATTTTCTGGGGGAGGACGCCCACAATTTCCATTTCAATTAAGTCTCCCATATTTTTTTCATTGACAGTCAGCAACCATAATACATGCGTATAGTTCGGCCCCTTTACTGGGAGGAATTTGAAAAAATGGCCCTCGTTGAAATATAATTGAATACCCCTGGTCTAGCTGCTGGGCACTGGACTATGCGGTCACTCCGGGTTCAATTACCGATCCGGGTCATTTCACAATCCTCCCCTGTCTCTCTCTCCCACTGGTTTCCTGACACACAATAAAGTTGAAAAAACCTAACAAATATATTTTTTTTAAAAAACGTCGCGCGAACAATTTTCAGAGAACTCTTAGGGTAAGTAAAACAAAAAAGCTGCTTTAAAGGAACAGTCCACCCTTTTTAGATTTTCACATATTTGCAGTATTTCCCAGCATTATTCATGTGCATATAATTTGCGTCTGTTTCCATTGCCTAGTTTAACAGTATAGCCAAATTAAGCATAGCAATGCAAGTCTATGGGGGCAATGAAACATCATCAAATGTACTTATAATGTACTTTAAAATTAATATAACATTCACCAGAGTGCAAAACAGCTATTTAATTCTGTCCTGTGATCATTTGTCGCTTGATGTTAATGCCTCCATTCACTTCCAGTGATTATAAGCTATGCTAATAATTCTGATCCAATGAATCTAAGTACTGAAAAAACTGAGAAGAAAATGATATGCACATTCATGAATAATGCTTGGAAATACTGCAAATATGTGAAAATCAAAAAAGGGTGGACTGTTCCTTTAAGATAAGCTCAACTGCCTATCCTGCATGCTTCTGTCCTGTGACTGTAGTCTACCAAGTGTCCAAATGTGGCTATGAAGGAAAGAGGCCTGCATCTGCATGCATGCTCTCTCACACAAGAACCAGTGGTGTAGTCTACGTAGAACGCGGGTATACGGAGTATACCCACTTCTAAATTTCAGGGATTTCAGTATACCCACTTTGAATTGATTGATCCATTGTTTTGAATAGCACAAATATATACAGTATACCCACTTCAAAAAATGCTCAAATATACAGTATACCCACCATATAAAAGTAGACTACACCACTGACAAGGACATATGTGAAAGTTACACCTAATAACATTTTTTTTAATGTTTCAAGTGTGTTCAACTTGCCACTCACCTTCATCACCCTCATTGCCTCCCTCAGCTCCTCCAGGTGCTTTTGTTTCTCCTGGATTGTGTGCTGATTTTTCATCTGGAGTTGACCCAACTCTTTCTGTTTGGCAAGCACATGATTAAGATGACACGTGACAAACACTGCAGGTTTTTTGATGGTGTGAGGAAAAAACATTCACATACTATACATATTTATGTTAAATTATTGATCTGGTATGAAACAACCTTTAGATACAGCCCTGAACTTATCAGCATGTCCGAAATGTATTCTGGCAGTTGCTTATCTTCCAAAGAACAAGGCAAACTCTTCTATTTACTCTGGATAAACCAGTTAATAATTAGGCCTACTGAATGTTCTTACCTGTTTCTCAGTTCTCTCTGCTGCAACTGAAACTGTTTTATGCTCACTGTGTTCATCCATGACACACAGCACACATATACATGTTTGATCAGTGCGACAGAAGACATCCAGCAGTTTGTCATGCTGAGAGCAGATCAGATCCTTTAGTTTACCATCAGCTTCAATCACATTGTGTTTCTTGCCTGGGAAGAGGTCATTGTGAGCCTTGAAGTGAGTTTCACAATAAGAGGATAGGCAAACCAGACAGGACTTGATAGCTTTCTGCTTTCTTCCAGTGCAGACGTCACACTCCACAATTCCAGGTTCAGCATAGGTCAGAGTTGGGCAATGAGACTCAATTCCAGACTTTTTAAACATTTCCACCATGTTAGCAAGCAAGGTATTTTTGAACAGAACTGGTCTTGGAGTAAAGGTCTGCCTGCACTGTGGGCAGCTGTAAACACCTTTCAGGTCTTCTTCATCCCAGCAGCTTGTGATACACTCCATGCAGAAACTGTGTCCACATGGAATAGTCACAGGATTCTTCAGAACATCCAGACATACTGGACAGCTAAACTCGTCCTCGCACACTGACAAATGAGCTTTTGCCATTGTTAAAGACTTCACCAAAACATACACACACACGTAGTACACTTACAAGGAAGTATCAGTTTCATTTCTCTTGAAGTGGGACTTCCCATAAAAATGGGTGTGGCCAATTGAGTCTCTGACGCAGTTCTAGAGTTGCAAAACAAGACAGCATAATGCCTTTCATTTGCTTAATCTTGAGTTTATTTATAGCTGCTTGGAATGGAAAGCAGTTGATTGGTCATTTCCACACCAACCAAATAGTAGGCTACAATTATTAGACATTAATGAGCTGCCAGAAGTAGTGAATATTTAATGGTTATCTCTACGGCTCTGGTAGGGCCTATGTTATTTCACTTCCTCAACAATAACCTAATTTGACACTACTTCTATTCTGTCTGTCAATTAAAGGGACACTGTGTGAGATTTTGCAGTTGCAGTACCTTTTTCGACCACTTCCTGCACAGTATCCCTTTAAGTTTCATGGAGGGATTGTTGGTGGGTTTTGGCTCCAAGGGCTAGGAAGGGAGGACAGACAATCACTCATAGGGGAAAGTACTTTCAGATTTTTCTTACTTTCAGAAAAGTAATATGAAAAAATAAATAGAAGCCAGTTTCTTGCCTTTCACATATTGCCTAGACTAGAGTAAGGGTCTCTAATTTTTTATTTATTACTTTTATTGTTAACAATGCTGTGTCATTTTGGTGAACAGCTTATACGGCCATAATATGAATATCCTTTATACACCTTATTATCCACAATAATGACTTGTCTACAGGTACACAGGAACCAGACATTTACATACAATATGTCCAGAACTGAAACAGCAACAACTCCTAATGTTAGGTGTTCTTTAATAAAGAGGTAATCCAGGTTCTCAGTTGGAATCTTTATTTAGGGCCTCTGCAAAGAACCCTCTATGCCAGGGATATTCAATTAGAATTTCATCTGGGCCACATTTCGAAACAAAGAACCTAAGTCGGGCCACACACTTTCAGCCATCACTAACACAGTAATGACACATCAGTAGTCTACAAACCATTTTTAAACATGTTCCTCTAACCTCAAACCTAACCACATTGATTGTGAATGTACGAGACAATCTGAATTTTCACAAGAAAATTATGTGTTGTATGGCAGTATCAAAACTGAAATGTATACTGCTACAGTTAGGGGCCACATCTGGGAGCATGTGAACTGCATCTGGGCCGCACGAGGCCCTCGCGCCGCCAATTGAATAGCCCTGCTCTATGCCCTATGTGGCTTCATGGTTTTCCAGTTACACTTATTCTGATGTCTTGAGCATAGTTCCCTCCAATGCAGCAACTCTACACTGCCACCCAGTGGTCACAAAAAAACTCCACTCTGATGCTTCCTTATCCCAACAGCCCAACCCCTACAGAACAGGGCTTTTTTTGACAGCAAAGAAATTGCATGCTAAAGCATAGCAGGGGACACCGTGGAGGTCTATGAACAGAATCACCACTAACTACGGTACAGAGTCATTTTGAGACAGTGGGGAAAACACAGAACCAGAGTGAGGTATCCTTACAGCCTTTGGTCTTGATGTTAAAGTAGAAAGTTGGTTTGGGATGTTCTGAGACATGCTTCGCGTGCCAGAGCAGCCCATTGGCACCAAGAGCTTCATCCCCAAGGAGAACAACAATTTCTGTGTGCCCTGCTACGAGAAGCAGTTTGCCATGCAGTGTATCAAGTGCAAGAAGGAATAGGCCTAGCAGTACAGGCAACATTTGCAGTTCATTTACAAACTCGGTGGAACTACACATAGGCTGATACAGTTGGAAGGACACTGTCCTAGGTTTTGAGAAAGGCCCACAATGTCCTGGAGGCCTGCTGTGGCTTTGTAGGCAAGGGTCAGAGCCTTGTATTTAATTCGAGCAGAAAACAAGAGGAGTGACATGCGGTCTTTTGGGTTAGAAGAACGCTGGATGCGCCACTGTATTATACAGCATTTGCAAGGGTCTTATTGCACAATCTAAAAGACCAGTCAAGAGGGAGTTGCTATAGTCGAGGTCAGAGATGACCATGGCCTGTGCCAGACGTTTAGTGGCCTATAGGTCAGGTACGGTCTGATGTGTATGTTTATTGAACAGTGAGAAGCGGCATGACCGGGAAACTGAGGCTATGTGGTCAGATAATGATGGTCAATAATGACACCTATGTTTCTTGTGACCTTATTTGGGGCCACAGTAGCAGAGCCCATATTGAGTTTGACACATTGACAGTAGATATAAGATTCGATTCACTCTCAATGGTTTGACATCATGGAAGCCTGGATCTTTGGCAGGGATCACCAGCAGTGCAGTTTGAGTGAGGTTCAACTGAAGGTGGCATTCCTTCTTCCATCTGGATTGTTCAGAGGCAAGCGGAAATTGTGCATACAGTAGACCGTGAAGTCATGTGCTTCAGATTACAGGTATGACTGTGCTTCATAAGTAGTATGAGTAGCCGTAAGAACAGATAACATGGCCCAGTGACTTCGTGTAGGCCTACCTGACAAATAGGAGACCCAGCACTGGCCCACTCCATCCCAGAGCTATAGGTTGAGGACAGTTGACTTTGCTGTGATACATGTAGCATACGTTAGTTCTGCCAGGAAGACTCAAGTCACATGTGCATTTTAGCAGAGCCAATCAGTGGCCGCCATTTCCTTTATAGTGACGTGTCTAACTCTCCTTTCTTGCTGGCCTTTGTACGGCCGGTCCGAAATCTCCTTCTTCATCTCCCCATCACCACCAGTTGGGTCCAGTCTCCCTGTCCGGGGGGTTAAAGGTCCAGTTCCTGCTGCTCGGCTACGGTAGGCTCTACTGGATACGCTGGCGCAAGACCCGGGCTGATGATTGGACCTACGCCAGGGGTGTCAAACATACGGCCCGCGGGCCGCATCCGGCCCGCGGGAGGGTTCCATCCGGCCCGGATGTAAAAAAAAAAAAAAAAAAAAAAAAAATTTTTTTTTTTTGTCTTTTTTTTTTTTTTTTTTTTTAATTAAATAACCGAAATGCGCAATTACGGCCCTCGGGGCAAAAATCGAAACTTGCATGACATTAACCCAATGGTCCCTCTGTTACACTGTATATATGTAGTAAAGTGCACCTCACACTTCTATTATAAATAGTGAATTTGTACTGTAACAGGCATTTCATAAAGCTCATATATTATAGACCTCATATATAGAGATAAAATGTTAATACTTCTTATTCGTATTGTATTGGTATTGGTTGTAATTAAATAATAAATATAATAGGATTTGTATTGGTTCCTATTAAGCTCAAACTGGAAACGGGATGTTAGAATGCGTGAAAATGCAGGAAATTACATATAAGAAATACAAAATTTTCTGGGGGTAAACCCCCAGACCCCCTGCCAAAATGAACTGTCCCATATTAAATTAATTGACGGTTGCCAATGAATGAATGAAGTCAAGGAAATTTTGCATAGGATTATCAGTATTGCATTGCTTTCTACATATTCAACACACTTAAAACGTGATAGTACTGAACACTAATCCTCTGCTTTACTTTTTTTTTTTTTTTGCGATGATGTTACTAATGCGGCCCGCTTGAGGTCCACATGGGTTGTATGCGGCCCCCGGACCAAAATGAGTTTGACACCCCTGATCTATGACTTATGATAGGCCCAGCCACTATGGACCTTACGCATCTAAGAATCCTGGTCCTAACCTACGTTGACCTTATGACTCTACATTCTCTGTCTATCTCTTCTTCCTCTGCCTTCCTGCTTTTTCTGCCTCTCCTCTATACCTCTCCTTTTAAGTCTATCTCTAACAATGTTTTTTTTCCCATTTGTTAAGCACTTTGAGTTACATGCCTTGTATGACACAGTGCTATACAAATACAATTATTATTATTATTATTATTATTATTATATCTAAAACTTATTAACTCATAGTGGATTTCAGAAAAAGCGCAGGCCAGCACACCCTAATGACCAGGTAGTGGAGTGGGTAGACTCCTTCCGTTTCCTAGGCACCACCATCCATCAGTCCCTGTCATGGAATCTGAACACCAGTCTCATCATTTCAAAAGCCCAACAAAGATTATACTTCCTCCGACAACTGAGGAAATTTGGAGTCAGCCAAGCAGGCATGATCCACTTTTACAGTGCCACCATCGAAAGCGTGCTCACCTTCTCCATCTTGGTCTGGTATGGTAGCTCCACCAGCCAAGAAAAGCAACATCTGGAGAGGGCCTACGCGTGGCCTCCAAAATCATTGGCCACAGTCTTCCCACTTTAGCCTCACTCTACAACACCAGACTTGATAGGAAAGCCAAAAACATCACCTCTGACCCTACACACCCAGCACACCATCTATTCACGCTATTGCCTTCAAGGAAAAGGTACCGCAGTATTCCAAGCAAAACCACACGCTCTAGGGACAGTACCTACCCACAAGCCATCCGTCACTTAAATACGCACTAGCACTTGCAGTACTCCACTAGCCTACCTGGCCTTCGCCTCCTTTGTTACTTTGCACAATGCTACTTCTTTTCTGTACATACCATGCACTTTAAATATTCCATTGCACTTTTCTATGTCTCCAATGTTTTTGTATGGCATTCCCTGTTTATTTATTTCACCCCCCTAGTTTTGTGTCTTAAGTTGTGTTGTTGTGTGAGCACACCAAGCAACATTCCTAACAACTTTTATACTGTTGATATGGCTAAATAAACTTGAACTTGAACTTGAACTATAATATTAGGCCTATATAAATATTTTAATATCAGTATATTATAAGGCTGTACAATATTTTACTAGTGCAAATAGCAAAATCATGCCCATGCAGTGCCATGCATGGAGAGTAGAAAAAGAAGTTCCCGCCAGAGCTGTAGAGAAAAGAGTTGGATCATCCTTTGATCTTTGCCGACGAGTGGTCACGTGGTTTGCGTAGTCTACGCCCACCGTAGAAGGGTCCTATACACCGGGAGCTGTCAATATATTTCATTGAGCGAGAGCGTCCTTTTACGGTAATTATATCAGATTATACCCCCCCAAAAAAACGAGTTCGGTTTGTTTTTTGTAGGCCATTTTAGGGCCTTCCTTGTCATGTAAAAATATTGAAGTGTCAATACCGTAATACTGTAATATCATTGCAGTTACACTTTTGGAGGGAAACGTCATCTTAGCTAGGAAGCTCCATTACTTACCACTGAGATGCTAATTGTCCGTAGCCCTTGATAATGTCTATTTGTTTTGGATTCAGCAGATTTACAGTAGGATATTTTAATGGATAAAATACTTCCAATACATAAAAAATAAACACACACACACACATATATATATATATAAACACAGCATGTCCCAGTTGTAGGCCTACAGTAATATAACATTACTGTTAATTTCGGCCTTTATGATGCTGGTCATCATCAGACCTGTCAAACTACTCAATGCAGGATGCAAATGAACATGAACATGATGCAATGAACATGAAGTAAATAACCCACAGCTGTACAACCTGTGCTTGAATGGTTCAATCTTTTATTTGAAAGAAAAATTACTCCAAATAATAATAATTATATTGGTATAGAAACATAAACAACCCAAACAAAATAACTATGAAATTGAATAATGAAATCAATAATGCATGAGGAATTGGAATTCACTGGAACTGGAACATGCTGGAACTTCCAATGCATTGAAAGCATCAACCTATGACCAGAGTGGAGCAGACAGGAGAAAAAAAAGAGAGAGAGATTTATTTAAATACATGGCATGGGTGTTGGTGCTGAAAGGGATTGATTTGAATATTTCAGAAAAGACTGATCTGCTGGGATATTCACACATAACCATCTCTGGGGTTAACAAAGAATGGTAAGGGGGAAAAAGGGTGAGCAGAGATTCTGTGGGCAAAAAATGTCTTGTTGATGGCAGAGGTCAGAGGAGAATAGCCAGACTGGTTGGAGCTGATACAAAGGCAACATTAAGTCAAATAACCACTCAGTACAACAAAGGTATGCATAAGAGAATCCCTGATTACACAGCACATCAAATCTTGAGGCAAATGGGTTACAGCAGCAGAAAAGCACATTTGCTGCCACTCCTGTCAGCTAAGAACAGGAAAATAAGGCAACAATTTGGACTGGCTCACCATACACGACACTAAAAGCTCGGAAAAATGTTGCCTGGTCTGATGAGTTTTGATATCTACATCTACACTCAGGTGGAATTGACAGAATTTGTCGACAACAACATGAAAAGATGGATCAACCCTGTATTACATCAACGTTTCATGCAGGAGATAGAATGGCATAGGGATATTTTCTCTTACCTTGTTATTACAGAGAGAGAGGAAAACACTGAGGGACAGGTAGGGATGAGTGGGACAGACAGGAAGGAACAAAGAGAGAGAGATGCAGAGGAGAGCCGAGAGAGGGACATAATGAGAGATGAAAAGGAGGGAGAAAGTCAGGGAGGATGTGATGAAGAGGAGAGTTTAGAGAGGGACCTATTGGAGGAACAGAGGCAGGAAGGCTGCGATGATCACTCCAGCACAGGCAGCAGAGATGAGACCTCCGAGAGGGAAATGCTGAGGGACGATGGCGCAGGCGCAGCCAGTGTAGAGAGGGATCTGCTGAGGGAACTGGAAAAGGAGAGAGAAATGAGGCTGGGGGCAGAGAGAGCACTGAGGCTGCAAAAGAAAAAAAATTAAGGCTGAGGAAAAAATTTGAGCAAATTCAACAGAAAATGAAACACATCTTTAATCAGGACCAAATTAATGCACTGACTTCCAAGAGACCAAAATGGAGCAACGCCACTATTAAAAAGGCCATTAAAATTAGATTCTCTGCAGGCACAACAGCCTACAACCTGCTCAGATCTATGAGCATACCTCTGCCTGCTGTAAGCACGCTGCAGAGGAGGATGCAACATGTGAAAATGGAGCCAGGAGTGCTGCAGGAGGTGTTCAGCATGCTGGAGCTGAAGGCTGCTGCCATGGATGATCTAGAGCGGAACTGTGTGCTGACACTGGACGAGATGGCCATCACTCCAGGTGTAGAGCTGCACATGGGGACAGGGCAGCTCTATGGCAATGTGACCCTGCCTGGCCACAGAGGAAGGGCAACTCATGCCTGCGTTTTCATGCTGGCTGGTGTGACAACACGGTGGAAGCAGGTGGTGGCGTACCACTACAGCGGCAACTCCACAAACGGTGCAGTGTACCAGCCCATTGTCACTGCTTTGGTGGAGGCAGCAGCATCGGTGGGACTCCATGTTGTACAGCTCCAGCCCTTTTTATTAGAATACCATGAAAAAGTTGATTTATTTCCATAATTCCATCAATAATGTTAAACTGTCATGGATTGTAGATTCATGGCCCAGTTTTTTAACTATTCCAATCATTATTTTTTTTCTTTTTATATACGTTGGCCTTCCAGCTAAAAAAACCCATGAATTGGGGAATTCGCATTATTAGAATATTGTTATAAAATCACATTTTTCTTCATCAAAATTCGGGTCACATTAAATCAGTTGAAATTTGGTACTTTCTACATAACACGCAATGGTCAATACTTGGTTAGGACATTCTCTGTCTTCATAATGGCCATGATGCGTTTAACATTGAAGTCAATGGCAAAAACAGTGCATGGGAGTTATGGAAGCCCAGATATCCTTGATGCTTTGCTGTCAGCTGTTCTTGTTTGTTGACCTGGTACCCCACACTTCACTCTTCAATATACCCTGTAGATTTCCATGCCACGTTTTGGCGCTAACTCACCAGTTTAATTCTAAATAACCAGAAATGAAACCCCATTGAAAATGAATGGGGTTTAATTTCTGTTGAGTTAGAATTAAACTGGTGAGTTAACACCAAAACGTGGCATGGAAATCTTCGGGTATATTGAAGAGGGAAGTGTGGGGCACCAGGTCAACAAACAAGAACAGCTGACAGCAAAGCATCAAGGATATCTGGGCTTCCATAACTCCCATGCACTGTTTTTGCCATTGACTTCAATGTTAAACGCATCATGGCCATTATGAAGACAGAGAATGTCCTAACCAAGTATTGACCATTGCATGTTATGTAGAAAGTACCAAATTTCAACTGATTTAATGTGACCCGAATTTTGATGAAGAAAAATGTGATTTTATAACAATATTCTAATAATGCGAATTCCCCAATTCATGGGTTTTTTGAGCTGGAAGGCCAACGTATATAAAAAGAAAAAAAATAATGATTGGAATAGTTAAAAAACTGGGCCATGAATCTACAATCCATGACAGTTTAACATTATTGATGGAATTATGGAAATAAATCAACTTTTTCATGGTATTCTAATAAAAAGGCCTGGAGCTGTATGCGTCACCAGTGACATGGGAAGTCCCAACAGGGCAATGTGGAAACAGTTTGGAGTCACCTATGACAAACCATGGGTTCCACATCCGGTACACCCAGAGGAACGATTGTTCTTCATGCCGGATGTGCCCCACCTGGTTAAAAACCTGAAGAGTGCCCTTGTCCGTGGCCAAACTGTCATAATTCCACAGGATGTGGTGCAAAAAGAGCAGCTCCCATCGTCTGCGGTCTCCCTTCGCAGGACCTGGAGCCAAACCATTTCGAAAAAATGAAGGTGAGTTCAGCCATGCACGTGTTCAGCCAGTCCACATGTGCCGCAGTGAAATACCTGGTGAAGGAGGAGCAGCGTCCCGTTGAGTACCTTACAACAGCATGGTTCCTCAAAACGATTGACAGGAGGATGCCATCCACCTATTCCGCAACATCAAAATGGGGGAAAAAGGAAACTGGAAACCAGTCCAGACCGGACTGATAATGTCAACAAGAAGCATCCTCCAGGTGCAGGATTGCTCCAGCAGGTTTTCAGTTTGCTGGTGGGTGGGAGACCAACAGAAAGCTTTAAAACAGAAAGGCAAGCATTAATCATAAACTGTTCAATGACTGAAATATTAACACTGCAATGTTGAAAACGTTGACGAATAGGCTACCAGGTTATGATTTTACTGATTGTAGTTAATACACAAGTACACAAAAAATAATTCTTGCAGTTCGTTGGTAATGCCACACACTAATATCTGACCGAAAATAATATGAACCACACTCTAATCAGGTGCTGTTCATACATACCCGGGTATTTAAATATATTAAGACCTTCCCCTTCGGTTGTGCCTTTCGTTCACAAACGAAGGTTTTCCTTCTATAAATGAAGCTCCAAAAAAACTCTCTTTAAAATATCCGGTTAGCGTTTGTATATAAACGCAGACTTTCACTTACGGCGCACAGGTTAGAGTAATGTAAGCTTAATGTCAGCATAACAAATGAGCAGGTAACATCACCATTGTATACTAGCTATTACCCAAAAACAACAAATTACATCCTCGGAGACTGTACTTGTGATAGCCTGTGTCGACGACACACGACACAGTAGACACTCAATGGCACAAAAATCCCAAATTCTACTTAAGTAATACCTGAAGCCATGAACATCAGCATTTGAATGCCTCGTAGTCCATTACTGGATCTAATTAGTTAGCACAAAAGATCTCCGTGCATCAACTAACTTTGTTGATTAGCCTTCAGCTAGCTTAGAAACATTAGCTATAAATGACCGATAAGCAAATAGCTCTGAAATCAAACATAACGACTGTATGGATATTGACAGAAGACAACAGGACGGTATCTTATAAAATATGCGACATATGTGACATGTCATCGTTTAAAATATAGATTGAAAGGTAGCATTGATTTTTTGCGAACACGTCAAAATCCAAAGTTGAACCACGCCGTGCTGAAAACGCTACCACACAATTAACGGGTTTTCACATTACCATTGAGATTTTATATTACCCAAACTGGAAAAATTACATCCTCAGAGACTGTACTTGTGATAGCTTACGCTGACACAGACAGACAACTTTGATTAATCTCCCTATTATATCAACTTACCTGGGAAGTGGTCGACACGCCAACGACACTCAATGGCGTCCCCGTTGCTGCACAGGACCCTTTGAGCAAAATGAGGTAACGGCGAAACCCCGGATGTAGAGCAGCCATGCTCGTCCGCGGCCGTCAACGGCTTCAGGACAACTCTTTCTCTACAGCTCTGGTTCTTGCTAGCATGGTGTGTGTCGTCACATTGAGCCGTCCAATGAGAGAGCATGATTCTCACAAACCTGCCTGTGTCATCTGCTTGCGACTGCACAGGAGAAGCGCGACTGTAAATAAATCAATTTAGGTCGTATTTATGTTACATTTTATAGACCTCGCCTTCGATTTTTAATTTTTGGACGTGTTTGTGGCATAATGCACATACCACACGTGGCTGCAGCAAAAAGCAGGGATTGTATAAAGTGACTGACAGCTAATACTTGGATCTACTCTATGCAAGTTATGGGTGAGGAGAATATTTCTAAGCACCTCATAAAGCTGGTTCAAGACGGACAGTTGAACACGCTTCAAAAAGAAATCAACAATGACGACGACATCAAAGAGTTGGTGGTCAGAGGACATTTCGGTAGGTCTGGAGATACGGTCTTGCATTATGCGGGTAGACACGGACATTTGGATATTATTAAGTATTTAGTTGAAGAAATAGGCATGGACATTGAGCTGTACAA
The DNA here is from genome assembly GCF_034702125.1 of Engraulis encrasicolus. Lineage (NCBI taxonomy): Eukaryota > Metazoa > Chordata > Actinopteri > Clupeiformes > Engraulidae > Engraulis > Engraulis encrasicolus. The sequence continues at coordinate 157,024 of NW_026944581.1, forward strand.
CGGTGATTATAAGAGGCCACTTCACGAAGCCGCTTCAATGAGCCACGCATCCTGTGTCAGCTACCTGCTAACGAGAGGAGCAAAAGTGGATAGCTTGAAAAAGGCAGATTGGTAAGTTTCTATTGATTCCCACTCGATGACAGCGACGACTGTTCTTCGAATAAAACCCAGACACTCAATGTTCAATGTTTGGACTACAATGGTTTGTCATTTTCAATGGAGCTTCATATCTGCGAGTTAGTACGGAAGCTCTGAGCTGCCACGGTTGAATATATATTTTGCTCAGTATCATGTAATAACGTGAAAAGTTTCACGTTATAACGTGATATTTATCATGTTATAACGTGAAAGTATCACATTATAATGTGAAATTATCACGTTATTTCGTGATATGAAGTTATCACGTTATTCTGAGATAAGGAACTATCACGTTATTCTGAGATAAGAAATTATCACGTTATTCTGAGATATGCAACTATCACGTTATTCTGAGATAAGAAATTATCACGTTATTTTGAGATATGCAACATTTGGCCATTCAGCACTTCAACACTTCCCGGTTCAGTCAAGGAACATGGCTCGTCTACAGGACTTAATTCAGTTCTATTTCAAGCTTGGTCTAAGGCATGGTGAAATTCTACAGTTGTTGAGCACTGTGGATGGTATTGTTGTCAGTATGCGCACTCTCCGAAGGATTTTGAAAAGCATGGGGTTGTACCGAAGAAAGAATGAATCTGACCCACTTGACGTTGCATCATTTCTCATTGATCAACTGCGTGGACACGGGAGGCTACATGGATACAAGTTCCACCATCTCAACTGCATCCAAGCTGGATATGTTGTCACCCAAAGTACGGTGAGACATTTGTTAAAGTTCCTCGACCCCAGTGGTGTTGAAAGAAGACGAAGAAATCGCTTGATGCGTGTGTACATGAACCCTGGCCCTAATTATCTATGGCACGTTGATTCTTATGATAAATTGAAGCCGTATGGTGTGTGCATAAATGGAGCTATTGATGGCTTTTCCAGACTCATTGTGTGGCTTCATGCCTATTCAACAAACAGCAATCCCAAAATCATTGCTGGTTATTTCATGAGGGAAGTTGAGAGGAGGATGGGGACGCCGTCCAGAATTCGCGCAGATCTGGGAACAGAAAATGTAACAATGGCCGAGATGCAGAGGTTCCTACGGTGGAGTACCAACCGCAGCATCGTCAGAAACTGCTATATCGCTGGGTCCAGTAATCACAATCAGCGTATTGAAAGCTGGTGGGCTTTTTTAAGAAGTCACCATGCCCAGTACTGGATGAATCGTTTTCAGGAACTTAAGGATAAAGACTGTTTCACTGGAGACTTCTTGGACAAGCAGCTTATCTTGTTTACTTGCCTATCCATCATCCAGGTGTGTTTGGCTTAGGCCTATTTTATGTTCAACTTCTCTTAAAGGCCTATAATAATAATAATAATAATAATACTAATACTACTACTACTACTACTACTACTACTACTAATAATAATAATAATAATAATAAAATTTGTCATATTGCTACCATTATTCCCTATTAGGCCTATGAATCAAGCCTATAACACAGGCCTATCAATTACAAGGCCTGCATGGGCTTTAGAAAGAGAAAAGATCAAATATATTTAAACTACACATTTATTTAACCAGTAATGATTTTGGGATTGTGCCGTGTTGAATAGAAAAGTCATGAGTTTTCAAAATGCTGTCAATATTACACTGCAAGTAACAATTTCCATATTGTTTTTCCAATAGGAGGAACTGCAGCAAGTTGCACAGTTGTGGAATACCCATGTCGTCCGAAAGAGCAGGAATGCAGTAGCTCCAAGTGGACGTCCGATCCTCATGTACACCCTGCCTCATCTATTTGGAGGACAAGATTACTTGAAACAGGTCCCTCAGGAAGCAGTGGAGGCTTGCAAAGAGGAGTGCCAACAGAGAGGACCATGTCCTTGTGATGAAACAGTGTTTGACATATGTTGCCTTGTAATGGCAGAGAACTTCTTACACTCACCTACCACAGCTGATGAAGCTATAGAGCTGTATCTTTTCCTGAGAGCATGCATTCTTAAAGACTTGGGCATACAGTAATCCCATGATAGCTGTATCTTAAGTGCTAAGGATAATGAATGGTGGACGTCTAAAGCACAATGACCATGTTTTTGTTTTGCTCTAATTGATCATTTTTTCATGAATTCCTGCCCTAAATCCACAGTTAAAATACCCGACATGTCTCGTAATATTCTGGTGCATACAATGTAGTGGGCATGCAGTGCTGTCACCTGAATACCTTAATAAATAAGTGTTGTTAAGACAGATAAATACTGTACAGTAAAATGTAATAGGGTGTTGTTTAACATGGTGGTGTTAGAATCAAGGAGTGGTTATGTTTCTCAACACAAGGGGGCACACAACAACCTTAGGTTTATTATTGTGCTTGTTTCCTTCAACCTCTTCGCTTCTGTTTTCATAAAAGTTAAATAGACGAACCGGTGTTGTGTTTCTCAGCACAATATTAGGGTCTATCTGCAATCAATTAAAAATTGGGAAATACAAGTGTGTACAAGTCAGTTAAATTTCATTTTGTAGTAACATAACAGTACCATGAGAACCTAGTTCTCAAACCATATAATGCCACAATGCTCTCCATCTGAGCTCAGAATGCATACACATTACATACAAGTTGTCACGATAGGACTAAAGCACTTTATTATTGACACAACAGGACTAAAGCACATTGTGCTCTCTGGGAATCTATCAACTGCTAAGAATTCAATTTATCTCTTGAGCTGACTGGACTTCAAAACTCATGAACACATGAAAAAAGGCCTGATTTGTTTTAATTTGACAGATCATAAAATGCTGTGGTTTTTTCCATTTGGGAAGAACATGTCTTTGGCATCCTGCAGTATGTCCGCCTTCTTTGATTCTTTGGGTACATCAAGGGTCCCTTTCCCCCCTCCTTTGCTTTTTCTGACTTATTTGCCGTCGGGAATCCATCCCAACTCCACTTTTCTTGTCTTCTTTTCTGCAGATTTGTTATGTGGTGCATTATGTATTTTCTGTCTTCCGGTGGACATCTCCTGGTTGTTGTTCTCATCATCACTCACAGCAATGCCCATTTTTTCTTCAGTTTTTCCAGCATTGAATGTTTTGCAGATTCCTTTGTTTTGGCAGTGGCACTGTGTTGCAAACAGATCCTGTCTCCATAAGTTGGGATGTAGTCAGCCAGAGTGTTGTCATCCATATAACCAAGGACTGTAGCATCAATCTGTGAAGACATAATAATAATTACAACTCATATACAAGGCTATATAACTTACTGTATGTACACACACAGGAATCAAAGAGGGGGCGTAGTATGATACCATTATTTTTATGAACTGAGACTAAGTGCTTATAAGTACACAATGCATACAGTAATGAAATTAACTATAATTCTTTGGGAAATGAAATACATTCTAATTCAATAATTTTATCTGAAATGATGACTGCACACTTCAATTGTTGCTCAGTGTGTTTTAAAATACACCTTTTGCAAGAATTAATAGGATTAATGCAACTGAAGACTTGATTTCTTCTGTGTGGGTAGCCTACTTTTTTCGTTTGGTATAATTACAGACAATGCAAATAACTGATTTTTATGACATTCAGACATTTTTGGAAGGAATATAATCGAAATAGTCCCACCGCCTGGGTTATTGTTTTGTGTCGTGCATGTGAATGAGCTTTATTGAAGTTGCATGAGTGTGAAGACTCTGAAGAAGACGCAGGTGCGTCGAAACTTCAGTCACTTTGTGCACCAAAAAATTAAAAACCTCTGAAAGTATGCTGTGTGCTCTGGCCATCCCTGAGTCTAGTCAATGAGAAGTAGCCCCGTCTGTCTTCATTATAGCCTATTGTAGTTTGGTCTTTTTGTAGCCTGTATCCCTTCATGAAACTGTAACGTGCTTCACATAGAGTAGTGCAGCGATTTCAGCACCATGGACAGAGGGCGTCAGTCCATGTAGGTGGCGGACATGAAGGTCTCTCCACGGGCATGTCGTTTTCAGGAAAAATATTTAAATAGCCGCCATTTCTAAGTAGCCTTAATGGTCTAATATGAGACTGATTTAGACTGATATATTTTTCATTTTGTTCTAATCTTGTGGAGGGCAAGAGTCACGAATATGCATTTTTTTCAAAGAGCCAACTTCCGAAGCCCACTTAGCAAGAAGGGGGGTTAACATTGCCCTCATCACCTAGACAAACTGCACCCAGAACAGTTTGATATTCTAGATAGGCTAAACGACCTGCTGATCCATCTTTTTTCATACGCCATGCACAAACACAGTAATAGACCATTTTCAATAGCCCAAATACAATATAACTCTCCACTTTTCCCAGCCTCTCTAGCCTACAACCAAAACTGGTTGGACTCCCTCTATAGCCTATAGGCCTACATCATAGAACGCTCTACCAGCGAGAAGCCCAATATTTCAGAAGTAGCTTTCAACTGATACATTTTCATAAAAATATTGCAGTTTGGCTTTGTTATTGACTGTGAATTTCACATAGCCTACGTATGCTTCAAAATACCTCTTCTGACAACATCCAGCAGGCCTATAAATTTAGTTATACATTTAACCTAAACGTTATCCTTTAAGTTTTGCCTGTTGTCTTGTTGCAAGGCCTAGGTCTTTTTAAACGACATACTATTTAAGATGATAACTCATTTGGTAATCCTCATATTTCAGACTTTAGGCCTACTAGGCCTACAAAATAGAGTTGCCTAATGTGAATTAAACACCTGTGGACGTTCCAAATATCTCTTTGGTCAAAGATTTTGGTCAGAGATTCAGAATCAGAGTTTACAAGCATGATACAGCCCGAGATAGCACTATCAGAGCTCTGAGCACTATGAACCTAGCGTCATCTGGTGGTCGATTGATGGCGTGGCAGACACAAGCTATTATCAGAGATTCGATAGGAGTATCTTATCCAGTCTCTCTATTATTTTACCCTGCCAGTTAGGACCAAGACGTTTCATGTTCCATATTGCATTCTGCATTGAAGAACAGATGGTTAGCCTATTCGTGTAGCAGTTTTAGTGACCAAAACACTATATTTAAAGGCACTAGTAAATACTGCAGAATTAGCCTACAGTGATGCCAAAACATTGCTGAAACAACGTAGGGTCCCCCAATCCATGCTTACGCTTGCAATAGGCTATCGGTACTGAAGTTCATGTGTATGGGCTCTGATGACTATGTGTCCGAGGTGTTGGCCCATTTTGGGGCTCATAAGAGAGCGTTTACCGGAGCGATGTTACCGGGGAAAGTGCCAAGTCTTCGAACTTGGAAGCATGCGCTCCCCTTTACTGGAGGAGCTAGCTAGCACCCATTTCAGATGAGCTTACCCTTGCGGTAGTGCATGCCTCTATTGTATTTTAACCGCGATCAAACTCGAAAAACACATCGTCAAATATATGATATAAGGTCACATATTTGCGTATTTTTGGCAGGGCTGCGCATTGCCAGCAATGTCCAATTGCTCGCTGTACACTAGATGTCCTGCCATAGCCCTACTGAGGGAAGCTACAATTTGAGGACGTTTCTAAACACAGTAAAATACACTTACATGATCTTGATCCATTCGAAGCAGACAGTCCTCTGGAACACGCCGACCTCGAAGAAATCCCCAGAGAATCCATGGTTTCAGCCATTCTCAAGTAAAGGCTGGATTGAAGATGACAGGGAAGCGCGCCGGCTGGCTTGGCTGTGTGTCAAAGCACAGCCATATTTGATGTTTTCACGTTATAACGTGGTAAATGCTCATCACAAAATAACGTAATAATTTCATAATACGAAATAACGTGATAATGTTTTATTATGAAATAACGTGATAGATCAATATCTCAGAATAACGTGATAATGTTGTATAACGAAATGATAATTTCACATTATAACGTGTAAATACCATATCATGAAATAACATTATAATTTCCTATCACAAAATAACGTGATAAATACCACGTTATAACGTAATAGATACCACGTTATAACGTAAAACATTTCACGTTATTACATGTTAGTGCGTCAAACTATATTTGCATGCTTGGCAGCAATACGTCGCCGTAAGTTAGAATGTCCATAGCCTACCATAGACATCATACTATGATGTCTGGTCCACACCACCAAAGCAGCAAAACGTGGCATGTTAATATGAAAACGGGGGCCTATATTGAAAAGTGAAGTGTGGGTCACCAGATTAAACAAACAAAAACAGCTGGCAGAAAAGCATAAGGATATCTGGGCTTCCATAACTCCCATGCAATTCATGTTTTTTGGAGCTGGAAGGCCAAAATATGTATTTACCGTATGAGGGGAATAGTTCGAAATGTGGCAATGCCTCTACAATCCATGAAAGTTATAATATTGATGGAACTATGGAAATAAATAAACTTTTTCATGATATTCTAATGATATTCTAAGTTCTGCTCCATGAAAGTTATAATATTGATGGAACTATTGAAATAAATAAACTTTTTCATGATATTCTAATGATATTCTAAGTTCTGCTCGTCTGTGCATCCATGCGTATAATCATACATGTGTGTGTGTGTGTGTGTGTGTGTGTGTGTGTGTGTGTGTGTGTGTGTGTGTGTGTGTGTTTGAGTCAATAATGCACATACATTCAGTGATGACATAGCTTCTAAACGGGTCAATTTAAATACATGTTATTGTTGTTTTCTAATGCTGACCCTACACACTAAAGGACCCCCGTGATAAATGCATGTGTTTTTGTTGTTTTCCAATCCTGACCCTACACACTATACTATAGGACCCCCCTGATGATGGCCTGCACCAGGCGTAGTCTTGAGGTGATGGAGCTGCTGCTGGGGGCTGGAGCGAGCGCCTCCCTGAAGAACAAGGACGGCTGGACGGCCTTCCACATCGCCTGTCGAGAGGGAGACCCAGCGGTGATACAGCACCTCCTTCTGGTCGATAGTGAGATCTGGAGGACGGAGAGCAAGACCAAGCGTACGCCTCTGCACACAGCAGGTTACCCATACAGCAGACACCGGCCACACACACACACACACACACAGTATGCCAGTCCAGGGACTGCCTTTTAGCTACTGTATATAATCTGTTGCAAATCTTTTAAAAGTGTTTTGTACTAATGAACTTTGCACATGTTCCCTGTTGCAATAAACCAAATACTTGTAAACTAATTCAAGTTACCTGCACTGAAACATACTGTATAAGCCCGCAATCAAACACACACATAACTGACTTCCTGTTAAGCAAACATTTACAAAACACACTCTCACAGACATACACTAGCACACACGCATATGCACATACCGTACACATAAAAACCTCGAACAACTCCTACTTGGGATTGGAGTCATTTGTTCTGACCCAGAATCACTCCCACTATTGACATTCTAATTCAGCGTTTAAATGGCAAATATGGGTGGCTGCCCTGCTTTTCCTTTTTTTTGGAGACGTATACTGCCCTACAAAGGCAAAGTGCAGTAACTACGCCAACATTGAAACTGAGAAAAAGGCCTTCAAAGTATTGGTATTAGGTTGGATATTGTAGTTACTGCAAATTTGACATAGCAATATCTCTAAAACGGGACACATTTGGACCATAAGGCTTTGTCACAAGATAAAGGAGGTGTAATGAAGACTATTTTCAGTAATATGCAGTTACTGCACTTTGCCTTTATAGGACAGTGTTATTAGACTCGTTCATGCTGCAACATATTCCTCTCTCCCTCCTCAGCCATGCATGGATATGAAGAAGTGGTCCGGATTCTTCTAGAGAGGTTGGCTTCATTTTAGTTATGTGTGAATGAATATAGATTAGCGATCATTGTATTCAGGTAGCCCAGGCATATTCAAAAGGCTGCTTTGGGGCCAGATGCGGCCCTTGGACAGCAAGGCTCTGGCCTCCCACGAGGTCAGAAGAAAATGAAAACATATGCTATCTGTGGGCGTGCATAATTAGCGATCACTAACACTTCAGGTTGCAGATATCTCTCCTATGCATTCGGGTGGGATACGCATGAACCTACAAAAGTGTTATTTTTCCTTTAAAAAAACAAATGTCAATGAAAGCAGATGCGGTACATTATGTTTCATATTAGTCTTAGATGAGAAGGAACATTTTTGTTAAGATTTATGTAAAGGTTTATATGTCAAATATCCTGCGGTGTGACTGTAACATTAATGAAACCTGGAATATAATATATATATAAATTAACCAACAACATTTTGAATAATGTGTTAAGCATTTGGCATGATTGCATAAATATTAACTTTATATTAAGATATGTGAATGTGAAAGAAACTCAAGACAGTAATATTAACTACAAGTTCAATTTCGTAACACAAATTGCGTCCTGTGGGGTGACATGTATGTCAATGTTTGTGAATGGGCAGCTGCAAGGCCAACTACAAGGGTCTTAAAGACTGGCTCCTAACCAGTTAGTACCTCAGTTATTGGAGAGTGCTGTGGAAGTTTAAGGTGACTCTTAACCTCTTAATATGTCTTCATATTGCAATCTTTCTGTCACGCAATGCTTAGGTTCATTTTATGGTGTCCTGTGGTGTGACTGCTCTTATAGGAGGAAAAAAAAGTTTTTTATAAATGAAAACACATATTAAGATTAAACACAATATCATTATCAAGTTAGCATGAGCTCAGATGTCAGTGTGACTCCATTTTCCTGCGGTGTGACATGCCTATGCAATGTGTTGATGCAGGACACATTTCCCCAAAAATGGCAAAAATAAGGTGAAATTCCACAGACCACTAAGTGCTTTATTTTTTTCTATTTTTTTCCAATTTTTATCCATCATTTTTTTCAGGAATTTGAAAAACTTTTTTTTTTTTTGCGTTACGCCCTTAAATGTCAACCACCCATACACATGAGAGTGAAATCTTATCTAAAATAGTCTCATAATAGACCATCACAAGGTACTAAGAAATAGAGAAGCGAATATCTGTTCTGTCTGGAAAGCTATCCGCTTGTTTCGCCGAGAGCCATAAGTAACAGATTAAGACATTGTCTTTACAGTTTTGGTGATAGTAAGGTTATGGCATAAGCTCTGTGTAAGGGATGAAGGAGTCCACAGGTATAGGCACAAAATCTATTTTTTTATTTCAGGATGAAAGCATTTTAAATCAACCTTAAAATACATTTAGGATTTGCTTTTGTCATATTGCATCTTCTGACCATGGTCATTTGTCTTGTGGATTCTTGAGTTTTTAACCGTTTTATATTTTGATGACTGATAACACGCTTGTTTACAACTGACAGTGGAAAGTGAAAGTTGTTTAACATTTGACCACAATGCACCTGGTGTGTGTGTGTGTGTGTGTGTGTTTGTGTGCGTGTGTGTGTGTGTGTGTGTGTGTGTGTGTGTGTGTGTGTGTGTGTGTGTGTGTGCGTGTGTGTGTGTGTGCGCGTGCGCACGTGTGTGTGTGTTTGTGTTTTTTGCAGGTGTGAGTATGGCCGAGATAGCAAAGATAGCTGTGGTGTGACTCCCTTCATGGATGCACTGAGAAGCGGTCACGTCAACGTCGCCAAATTGCTGTTGGAAAAACACCAGGTAACAAAAAAAATTAAACAAATGAAACTTGACCAACCTCATTTGAACGGCTTGATGGAACCTGCAAAGCTATTTTGTTCTCGTGACGTATTCATTTTAAGGCACTGTATTGTTAGCAACTGGACTTATTATTGGATATGTATAGCAGAAATGGGATAATGTATCGTATAAATGACTATATATGTATATATTATATAAATATATTTTTTGTGTGTGTGTATGTGTGTGCCTGCGTGTGTGCGTGTGTGTGTGTGTGCGTGCGTGCGTGCGTGCCTGCGTGTGTGTGTGTGCGTGTGTGTGTGTGTGTGTGTGTGTGCGTGCCTGCGTGTGTGTGTGTGTGTGTGTGTGTGTGCGCGTGTGCGCGTGTGTGTGTTGTTGACAGGCCTCTCCTGTGGCGGTGGACGTGTTGGGGGTGCCCCCGCTGCACCAGGTGTGTGTGACTGGCCAGGAGGGGGCGTTGCACTACCTGGTGGGGGAGCTGGGGGTGGACGTCAACACCAAGGCCACCAGGATGCAGCTGACCGGCCTGCACTACGCCGCCAAGGTCAATATGCAGCCAACACTGACTAGACGCATGAACGGCGTGACGTTTTCCATGTGCATTACGCCATTTTTTGGGGGGGGAAACATTGGGGGGAAAGCCAATGCAAGTCAATTGGGGGTGTTGGGAAAGAATAAACAAAAGACAAGGACCTGTAGACTAGCGTTGTTCACATGCAACATGCAGAAAACGTGTTGTGTTGTGTTGCCGGCTGTTCAAATAATATAGCCAAACAGCCGTGGCTGAAGCATGGACCGTGTTACTGTTAATTTAGGCTAGCCGATGTAGCATGTAAGTTAATGAGACATTCGCTTTCCTCCACAAAGAGGCTTAACTGCACATTCACGAGCAAAGTACCCAGACGGCCGTTCATGCATTTACCTCACACTCACTCAGGGAAGCCGACAGGGGTGGGACAAAGAAGTCAGTTGTCCTGGGTCCAGGGTGATGGCTGAGGGGGGTGCAGAATTGGGTCCTAAGTACATTGTATGTATTGAGTAGGTGGGCCCTTTCAGATGACTGTCCTGGGCCTGGCCAAACCTATCAGTGGCCTGCACTACGCTCCCAAGGTCAATATACAGTACACACGCATCCAACACTGACTATACACTGACTTATGGAATATATATACACTACCGGTCAAAAGTTTGGGGTCACCACACTTTCCTACCACAATACTTCTTTCTGACAGTTTAGCTTATTCCTTTTTAATTTCAGTTCTGGTATAAAATCAGTGTGTAGAGTTATTGTTCCCTGAAATTAATGCATGCAACAAATAAGCAATTTGATATTGGAAAAAGTAACTGTTGAATGGATATACGATACATAAAATAGACCAAATTGTTTCACCAACGTTTGACTAATCACAGTGTACCTTTACTGATATAGTGTCTAGTCAGGTGTACTAATCAAAGTGACACCTTTGGCATTAATAATAGCCAGTTGCGGTTCTACAAATTCATTCCCGGGATGAGATGAGGTCCAGAATTGCCCAATGAACTCTATGAGCCCCATGCATGCAAAAGTTGATGTCTGCTCCTGTCGATCCATACAATGCCGGATGATATACATATCATTTGAAAGAGGAGAATCTACACTTTCCAACAATGTATGGCACTGGCTTGTACACTAAAACATGACTGAGACAATGGATCGTGCATTCATAAGTAGGTTCATTCTGATGGCTAGAAAATCATGCCGCTACTTTGACTTGAATTTGTGGACGAGGTGGCAACTCAACAAATGTCATACACCTACCATTGGAAAGGGCAGACACTGAGCTTTCCAATAGTTCCATGCATTCTCTGATAAACCAAAGAAATGTCTGTAGAAAAATGGACTAAAACATGTATTTCTATGTAATAAATGGGTGAAAAAGCTTGGTTAGATTTCACTCTTCTGTCCAATTTAACCAATTTTATGGGTAAACAAACATTTTTTCACTTGTGGCTGTTCAGTACTTTCCATTATTCCATTTCAAGCTATTTAAAAGATGTCTGCGACTTGAATTGCAAACAAATAACTGGAAAAATGAAGGTGACCCCAAACTTTTGAACGGTAGTGTATATGTACATGTAATGTTGAACAGTGAAGCGTATAAACTAGGGCTGTAGAGATTCACTCAACTCACTGTTCTTAAACATATTTTGTAAAGGAATTTTTTCACCTTTGCCAACATTATAAAACAAAAGTATAAATAAAGACTAGAATAGTTTATAGGTAGAAGTTAAAAATAATAATAGCGATGATGATTTGAAGCATAAAAGCAGCATCACATCATATCAGTTGTTTGCTTTCTGGACTGACGGGTAAAATAACTTTGAAAATAAATAATGCTTTCTTGCACCACGATACAGTATCATGACTGCGTATCACGATTTCTCGGTTCAATACAATATCGTTACAGCCCTAGTATGAACAATATATAACACATTTACGGAAACACATGAATGAATGTGTATACATTATTAGTATGCTTGCCATGCGGCAAGCATACTATTGTTATTCGACCCGTTTCCGGGTTATTATTAGTATGCTTGCCATGCGGCAAGCATACTATTGTTATTCCCCCGTTTCTTTTTATTATTATTAATTTTCTCCTTCCGTCTACGGAATCCATTCGTTTTGAAGAACCGCTCGAGGTAGAAAATCCGTTCAAAGACCGAAACGTTCGGCTTGGTCAGACGACCAGGTTTTGTATTTTTCACGGGGGTACCTCGAACTCTGTAGCGCCACCATCAGGTCAAAGTTTTAAGTACTTTACATGCTGTAACTTTTGAACCGTTGGTCAGAATTTCATAAACTTGGTATCCCTGGAATCCTTGGGCCAAGACGAATCCAATGCACCCTATGACGTCATTTTCCGCCTGGGAAAGTTTTGCCGCCATTTTGAATTTTGTAAAAATCAATAAAAATGGCACCCCGCCCACAATTTTAGTCCCATCGTCACAATTTTTTTGTGAGGGCATCTTCGGACTAAGATACCTCTACCCTAAAGGTTCTGGAACGATTGAACAAACCGTCTTTAAACAGGAGCCAATCAAAATTGGCGGCGAAGACGCCAAACAGGAAATAAGCTCATATCTCGTTAACGGCTACTTGTATCAAAACCCAACTTTATATACATCATCAGGACTATCTTCAGAGGACACTTAACGATTTTCGTGCAAATACGCCACTAGGGGGCGCTACAATAAGCAAAAATGTGTTTTTGACCATATTAGCCCGTCTTTACCTCAATTTTTCAAACGCTTGGTATCGCTGAAATCCTTGGGTCAAGCCGAATCCAACGCATACTATGATGTCATATTTACAATCATGAATTTCCCGCCATTTTGACATATTCAAAAATCAACAAAAATGAAGCTCCGCCCACAATTTTTGTCTTTTCGTCTTACAACTTTTATCAGACCACCATTGGACTATTCTGCACCTATGTTGAAATTTACAGAGCAATAGCTGAAAGCATCGGCGCACAGTAGCCAATCAAAATTGACAACAAAGGCAAACGTACCGTCAAAACAGGAAGTTAGCTCATATCTCAGCAACGCCTTGACAGATCTTAACGAAATTTCTCACACATGATCTCCAGTACACCCCGAGGGTACCTACCGAATTCAGTGCAATAGGGCCACTGGGGGGCGCTACAGTCAGTGAAAAGGTGTTTTGGTCAATATAGTAGATGCCAAAAAAGAAGTTATCTCATATCTACAGTATATGGTTAACTGTATGTTGTGTATGTATGAAGGGCAGCAAATGCATGAAGGGCAACACATGCATGAAGGGCAAGGCATGCATGAAGGGCAACGAATGCGAGACGGGCAAGCATACTCCAGCATTTTCTGTGAGGAAATGCAATCTAGTTTTTAATTTTCTTCTTCCGTCTACGAACGGTTCGTTTTGAAGAACCGCTCAAGATAGAAAGTCCGTTCAAAGACCGAAACGTTCGGCTTGATAAGACGACCAGGATTTGTATTTTTCACAGAGGTACCTCAAACTCTGTAGCGCCACCAGCAGGTCAAAGTTGCAAGTACATTACATGCTATAACTTTTGAACCGTTGGTCGGAATTTCAAAAACTTGGTATCCCTGGAATCCTTGGGCCAAGCCGAATCCAATGCACCCTATGACGTCATTTTCCGCCTGGAAAGTTTTTCCGCCATTTTGAATTTTGTAAAAATCAATAAAAATGATGCCACGGCCACAATTTTTGACCGATCATCACGA
>NW_026944582.1:0-13966 GCF_034702125.1 Engraulis encrasicolus
CATCGCTTCCTGTGCAAAAGGAAACGCTGAGTCAGGTTTTCTGCCTGGCTGAGCAGGGCGGACAGGAGAGCTGAGAGTTTCTGGCCTTAGCTGTCAGTCTGCCTCATGTTACCCGCACGGGGACATGTGCCGCACACTTAGCCCCATTGATATTAGCACAGTAGCACAACAGTAGCTTGTTATGGGCCATTGAGGTGTCGTAGCATCAGTATTCAGGCTGCAGCGTCTTACCAAAGGTGGTACATTCTCCCTGTATTTTCTCTGGTCTTGTTTACAGGGGCCAGGGGCTGTAGGGTGGTGCATGTTTAAACCAAATACAGAGGTGATGCTAAGGAACAGGCCTCACGGGTAGACAACCACATGGTGATGCAAGGCCGACTAGAGCATTTGAGAGCTGATAAGGTGTGCATCACAACCCCTAAATCGGTATTATTGCCAAAGAGATTAGAAGTGCCGTGGCACAGTACCCTGACCGCACAAATACATCTACCACGACAAGAGCGCGGCGAGCGACGGAAGTAATTGACTTTGTATTGAGTCGCGCGACATAAGCGACTCTGGAGACTAGAGCGATTTGCGCGACGAGCGCGACAATTTGAAGTTGAAATCCTTTCAACTTTCTATGACGCGGTTCGGCGACAAGCCACGACAGCCAATGACTGTATAGAGGTCAGTGACCACAGCCAATGGGAATGCTTGAATGCTTTGCCTTCTGCCTGTACGGACATACTCTAGTCTCTTCAATCGCTTGTATCGCTTGCTGCTGCACTGTCGCTTTAATCGCATCGCGCCTGGTCTACTCGCGGTAACACACCATCCCATATGCAGGCAACCCAGGTTTGCATTGGGACCGGGTCATTTCCAGACCCTACCCCATCCCTCTCTCCCCCATTCACTTCCTGTCATCTCTGTACTATCCTATCTACATTAAAAACATAAAAATCCCCCAAAATATATATATATTTTTTAAAGAACATAAATGGGAAGAAAGCTTACTTACATCACAATTATGTAGTTTGGCCACACGCCCTTCCTGCCTTCCATTTTGGGGGGAAGGAAGTCACTCCATCTTTTGCCATAAATTAAACTATTGGGGCTTCCGCACATAGGCTCCGACAAACTGCTGCGCACTGCTCCGCAAAAGTTCGATTTCATTATTTTCAATAGAACCCCGCACACTGGCGCCGATGTCCTTGGACACTCTCTGATGTCGGATAGCAATTAGAGACAAATGAAATTGGGTTTGGGGGGTTAGCCCTTGTGTTAAGTCATTACAGTCTTGTTTTTACGTAGCTGTCCCATACTTAATGGAATATAGTCCAAAATATGTATATTACTCAAAAGAGGACAGTTTGAAGGACATTAACATTAAAGAGGTAGGTCAAACGCATCCAAAAATACCTTGATTGATAGCCTCATTAAATGGTTTAGTGATTAATTACTGTTGTCAAAGGTTGCAAGTCTTAGGGAAGAATGTGTGACCAAGCTTTAGCTTGTGTGGAAATTTATCCATGAGTAAAAATAAGACAAGTTTGAAAATGCTGTATTTAATGAAGCGGTATGGGATCTTGCTTGCGAAATACTTGTCTTTAAAATATGCACAAATCAGGGGGCGCTGTGGCGCACCGCGTTAAACCCCCCACATGTCCACCCAAAGGGACCCCAGTTCGAGTCCGGCCGGGGTCATTTCCCGATCCTCCCGTCTCTCTGTCCCATTAGCTTCCTGTCACCATCTTCGAATGTCCTGTCAAATAAAGGCATAAAAGCCCCTACAAATATATTTTAAAAATAAAAATGCACAAATCTTTGCGGCCCACTTTTCAAGTAGTGTATTTCCCTTAAGTAATTGGGTGTATTTGTGTGGACATCAGCATGGGATCAGATCTTGCGGACCTGTGTAATAACTAAGTAGGCCTGTGGAGATGTGTGTTAGGAAGCAAAGATGTCATTTAATCTAATATTCATATTTTCAATGGCCTAGCGAGCTAAATCCCCCCCAGTAGCAAATTCAAGGGGCGTCTAGATTTCTAGGCTATATTTTCAGTACTCTCTCTCCAAGTTTAATGGGGTGAGCACACCGGCGGCGACAAGATTAAGCGATAGACAGGGTTGCCAGATGAGGCTGATGATTTCCAGCCCAAAAAATACTCAAAACCTGCCTAGAAGCACAAAATCCTGCCCAATTCTATTGATTTCGACGGCTGTTTCCCGCCTAATTAGGCTGCTTAGGATGGCCGTGTGCGGGTAAAAATGGCATTTAGCAGAAAAACCCGCCCAATTTCTGCCATGGAAATCAATAGAATTGGGCGGTATTTTGAGATTCTAGGCTGGTTTTGAGCAGTTTTTGGGCTGGCAGCCTCATATAGCAACCCTGCATGTTATTCTGTTTTGCATTGTTTTATCTCACTGTACAGCACATGAAATTGCTTTTATGTATGAAATGCGCTGCAGAAATAAAATTGCCTTGACTTATAATATCTGCTGTAGTCCAACTACTACTAACTGTCACTCAAGTCGCCCAAATTGCCTGTAGTCGACCAAATCGCTTTTGTCTCCTCTGTTGCCAGTGACTCAAAACATCAATTACTACCTTCGCCAGTGTCGCTCAAGTCGCGTCTGGTGTATTTGTGCCATAAGCAGACAGGCTGTGGATTTGTGTTCTATTGATAATGGCTAAGGGAGTTGGAGTAGGATCAGATGTGGAGTGCTGTAAAACTCCCCTTATGCTGGGCTTACACTGTGCGACTTTTGTGACTTTTTGGGAGTCGGGCCGATTTCTTCCTCAATCGCAGGTCAATCGTTAGTCTCGCATCGTGCAGTGTACATGGGATTTGACACTTCACATGCACAAATTAATAGGGCCGTGCGATTCGCTGTTGAGCGCGACCTCATCTCCACCTCAGCAGTGGCGGAACCGGACATTTAGTCTTGGGGGGGCAATGGGGTAGCCACGTGTATTTCACAGGGGCATGCTCTTACTCAAAGAAAAAAAAAACACTCAAACACTATAGAATAGATAAAGAGAATGATTTTCTTGGGTTCTTATGATACCCGTCAGTGTTACCAGATTGAGCGGTTTCCGATTGTCATCTACAGATGGTGTAACTTCAATCTGCTCATTACCGTGCCGGGCCGCGACAGCGTACCGTGATCATTACACCCTGTGGCCATTCGGAATGCGGGGGGCAGTATAGCACCGCTTTTGCAGAGCAGCGTCTGCCTGTGTCTATGGTCTGTTTGTGCTTCCGTCCTTGCCCGTCCCCCAGTTTTAGTAGTAGTAGAAATACAGTCAGCAAATTGCATGTTTTATTTAGCATTGGGCATTTGATAGGGCATTTGATAATAACACAAGTGTGAGCCCTAAACAAGACCACAACCACAATAACCCAATTTAGGACCATAGGCCTATTCAACCGTTTCCACAACCTCACTGATCACAGTTGCTTCATCTGTAATGCCAGGGCTAAGAATAACGAAAATAGCAAAACAGAGTAGGCTAATAAACCGTAATGGAGAGACTGAGGAGACATGAAATCAAGCGGCGGAGTTCGGACCATTTTGAGTGGACCGATGTCGCTTGCTTTGTGTAGCCCTATCAAGCAAGCCTGTCTGTCTCATTTGTGCGATGAGCACAAAAACACAAATTGAACCACTCGTATAGTGTGAGTCAAACAGACATGAACAACATTGTAGCCTAATGAAGTAGTGCCCCGTCATGTCAGCATGAGAGAGGTGATTTTACATTTGGCGACGACATTCCGTCTTTAAAACTGGCGCATGCCGCTTCCCCTATTGCAGGTTATTACCTGATCTACACTGTCGTTACCACAAAAAACAAGGTAGCACAACTTAATACTATTACTAGCCTATATATCTGGTAGCCTAAATAGTAGGTTGAAGACGGGGGTATTATTGGTGCACTGGTTTTTTTTTTGCGAAGCAGAGTAATCTGCTTCAGTGTAGCTCATTGTATGTTGATCCCTCCCTCAGTTTTAGGCTACAAGTGGAAAGAGTCAGCCAATTGCGCACGTAACATTGGGTATTTGATAATAACACAAGCGTGATCCCTAAACAAGACCGCCAGTCGACGGTGTTTTGTTTTCATTATTCTGTCCTGCATTCACCGTCTCAATTCCGCTCCTAACTTATAGGCTAAGTGATGTCTGTTAATTATTTCTGCACTACCTATTCAAGTCAGGAACGGATATCCTCAGGATAGCCTACGGACTAATAGGTTGAATACGTTTTTTTTTGTATTGGTGCTTGTGAACATTTCATCCTTTCAATGCGCTGTTGTGCGCGATCGACGGGATTCCGGTTAACTGGGGATGTGATGCACACATGACAATACATCTGTTACACCAGGTGTGGCTAATCATCTGTGATTAGGACTGCAAATTCAGTTGCTTCGGTGGAGATGCGAACCAACAGTAGGCTATGACTGGGGAACTATGACTCCTTCGGAGGCTGGATAACCTGTCGCGCCACGACATGTCACAAAAGGCTGTGCAGTCCCGTGCACTGCACTGCACTGCTGTAACCCACCCATCCCCCACAGACAAACATTCATGTTCTGAAAAGTTCAACACGTTCTGAACATTTTAGCCGCTTTGCATTAAGTTTTCGAGCAGACACTTGTCCACGGTGACGCAACATCGAAAGTGAAACGCAGAGACTGTTCACAAATAACTGAAGATTTCATTTAAAAAAAAACCCACAGCATTTCTATGAAAATGTGCTGGGTGACCACACTGCCTATGCCTATCCAGATGCACGTATAGCAACAATGAGAAAGAGAGGGAGAGACGGAGAGAGAGAGAGCGATTAGCGCGTATCTCTCTCTCTGTGTGTGTGTGTGTGTGTGTGTGTGTGTGTGTGTGTGTGTGTGTGTGTGTGTGTGTGTCGGGGAACATTTGAAGTGAAAAAAAACACCCTCCCCCACTTCAGCATCAGATGTTGGTGGTCTACAAGTCAATATGTTTACCCGACTATCTTGTAGCCCAGTCATGAAGTTCATAAAGCCATCGGTAGCCTATAGGCCAAGATATCCAAAATCCCTCCGCAAATTTCTGCATTGCCTGAGTTCATAGGCTAAAACAACTTTATTTAGGCCTAACTTATTTAGCTTACTTTATTAGCCTTATTTAGGCCTATTATCGTATTTAGGCTTTAACGTGGGCCTATTTTACAAAATATCGAAAGAAGGAAAAGACACGACAGACAAGTTGAGGCTTACTGATCGTAGCCTATTACAGCAAATCGAACATGCGCTTTATGAACACACTAGCCCAGATGTGGGCAAACTCAGGCCCGGGGGCCACATGCGGCCCGCTCGGCCATTTCATGCGGCCCTCAGAGCCTTACCCAGAAAAAAATACAGACTTGCATGGTCACTCATTCTTCAATGCGCTACCTAAAACAAGGGTCTTGGAAACTAAAGTCTACATCTAGATACAATTAGCAGGAATGACATAACTGACAATGGTGTAATTATGCTGCCGTACACCAATTCTTATTATTGGCACGGGCAAGTTGCCTACGACATCCGGCACTTTGGTCAACTTTCTAAACCCAATGTGGCCCTTGAGCCAAAATAATTGCCCACCCCTGCACTAGCCTGAGGGCAAACATCTTCTTGGCACTATTGAGATAACCAGGCCATGCCATGAATTCAACTACCTGGGCCCACACTAAAATACTGACAGACTACAATTGCTTGGATCTTCAGTGGGTTTCGTGGGTCCGGGGGGATGGGTGGTGATGGCACGCTTGAGCCTATTTTTCCCCACCCCATGCATGCACGCGGACACACAGGGTCGGGACATTCACCCAATGAATGACTGAGTGCGGCTAAATATGCCTGTTGCATATCGTAGCCTAATTATTCACACATCACGTCAAGTCACAAATTAGTAGTCTCTTGAAGTTGACCTATGCCAAATTAACGTCCTCCCTGTAAGGCTGCACTAATTCAAACAGGTAGAGGAGTCGGCTTAGCCTATAGCCAAAGTCTATAAAATGTAGCCTATTTTTTGTAATTTCCAATTATCTAGGCTATGTTTACGATAATGATTTGTTGCGCTACGACGGTGCTCAAGACAAGTTGGAACATAGTCATCTCAAGTGCTCCCATTTTATTTTGATCCTGCTTTAAGTCAATGGGCGAGAGGGACGGATGAAACGGGTGTTTCATTCGTCCCGACAGTGTCTACTGACACTAAAATCCCTTTTGCCTGTAAACCTGACAACTTTGACTTTTCATACTTTCGGATATGTTAAAGTTTTCGAGTAAATCGCAGTGTTTCATTCGTCCCGAGTTTCATGAGTCCCTGCTCTCCCCTACTGCCTAAACTGTTACAGTTTAAATGCGTCCTCTCCAAACTGTGTGTGTGTGTGTGTGTGTGTGTGGGCGAGAGAGGGAGAGAGAGAGAGCGAGGGAGAGAGGCGCTTAATTCCCCGCAGAAAGAGCAAGGCGATGTCTCCAAATATTAGACAAATGCATCTTATTTTAGTTAAGTAGACATCAGGGATGTATTTTGCTTAATAGCAACGCCGACCTGATTGGTTCATATTGCTCTGAATAGCCACAGAAGGCTATAGGCTATATTTTAATGGGTTTACGCGCGCGAGGTCATCTAACTGTGGTCACAGTCGCCAGGTGCTATTATGAGAGGAAAACTATAGCACGTTGGCAAACATTAAAGTCAGTTTAAGCCATGCATATGATGAACCAGTTTTCTTGTTTGAAAAAACACACTTCCCGGTGCGCAAGGTGCATGCATTTCTGACTGACCCAGATGAAATCGCATGAGGAACTCCATGATTATGAGATGACATTGCATAGGCCTATATTTCCCAGCATATATTTCCCCCCCCCCCCCCCTCTCTCTCTCTCCAAACCCAGTTGTACTTGGACTCACTTTTAACACCGCTGGCCGTGAATCGCAGCACACATTGCAGTGAGCCGAGCCGTGCCGTGTGCGAGTGCTGAGCAACTTCACCCCTAACGTTTAACCTAGACTAGCGAGTGCAGTGTTGTAAATCACGTGGAATAAGTGCAGCGATTACCTGCGTAGCCTACTTAATTATGGAAGGGAGTGTCATTTGGACTGCCTATGGAATCAAGCCTACTGTCACCAAGCTCTTCCTGTCTCCCCAGCCTCGCAATGGATGGACACCTGGCCACCGCTCCTCCGCCTCCTTCGGAACGGATGACTGTGGGGGGGATCTCCAAGGAAATTTGGAATTTCGGACTTGTATAGATTTGGGGTGCCCCGGGACTCTTTTAGATTTCTGTTAGTTAATAAATATTATTTTAAAACTCAATATTTGTGTCTTGGCGTATTTGTGGTGTACAGTACTCTGCAGCAGGGCTTCGAACCGGTTCAAGGAACGAAAACGAAAACCAGGAACTTTTTGTATTTTACAGGGAAC
Source organism: Engraulis encrasicolus (assembly GCF_034702125.1). Classification (NCBI taxonomy): domain Eukaryota; kingdom Metazoa; phylum Chordata; class Actinopteri; order Clupeiformes; family Engraulidae; genus Engraulis; species Engraulis encrasicolus. Next base: position 7,435 of record NW_026944582.1, read on the forward strand.
AGAAACGAAACCGGAAACGTTATTATTTTTTATGTTCTGGAACGGGAACACTTATTTAAAAATAATGGTAACCGGTTAATACCGGTTAATACCGTTCCTCAAACAAAACAAAAAAAAAGTTATTGTTTTCCTGTGCATGTTACCATGACAGCTAGGGTTCACGTCCTGTGTGACATCAGACTCGCTGACTGAATGGAGAGAGTGGTAGATTACAAAGTCTTCACTCCACATCTTAATTAAGAGAAACCAATGTCATACAAAAGGACAGAGTTTGCATTGCATTATTGTAAGACATTGCAGGGAAGCGTGTGTAAAGCGCACCGACAATGTTCGGCGTTATTGGGCATCCATGGCCGCTTCAAATATGCACAAACTCACAATGTCCATCATAGTGCTCCCCGTGTTAAGTCAGCGTGGAGCGCACATTTTCATCATTGAGGTTTATTCTCTGCTTCTCCGCTTAGGTCATCCCTGAATGACAAAATTCTGGAGGATATTCTTTTCATCCGCTTGAATAAACAGTTTTGAATGTAGGCTGAATCATATGCACTTCTGTTTTTCTTGGTTAACGTCAGTTAGGCCTATGGGGAGTAATCAGCTGACAGGAACGAAATTAACCGTTCCGGGAACAATATTTTTTGGTTCTAACCGGTTCAGGAACGTCAATTTATTAGTGGAACTCAGAACCGGAAACGTTATAATTCTGTTTCTGTTCGGAACAGAACGTTTGGAAAAAAATAACGGTTCAAAGCCCTGCTCTCCAGGGTATTTGGTAACAAGGAGAGGTGTCGCTGGAAAAATGCGCACTTTCTCACCTGCGACACATAACCCGACAGTTGGTTACACTTAATTTGAGCACGAAAACAGCAATATCAGTCGCTTGCTAATTTTTGCCAATGTGACAACATTAAATTCATTAGGGAAGTGTAGGTTAGGTTATCGCCCCAGCTGTTGGCGATGTGAGATAAATAGCCAACGCTTACACACTCAAACGAAGCGCTGTTAGGTTACTGCGGTGAGGTGTATTGCACTCTCAGTAATTTTTACCAAACGAAAAAGTATCCACATCCAGACAACAAGTCTGAAGTTGCAATATTAGACGTTTCAAATCTTGCGATGCGATAATCGGTATGGCTTCTGGCTACACTCAATTTACATTTTGTCAGAGCTTGCACATTAATGCAATTCATCCGATCATCATTTAAAAAAAAAAAGAAAATTCATTACATTATTTAGGCTATTCTTTTTATGACTCTTCCTACTTCCTGGAGGTGTTCTCACACAATTTATAGGCATGTTGTTATCCGCTGAATCGGTGCGTGCTGGTGAATATGAGCATATATTAATATGCCGTCAGCATCGTCTAAAACATTCCAAGCGCTCCCAAGTGCCACCCGGCGGTTGTTTGGGTACACTGCAGCTAGGCCCGGTACGTACCGAGGTGGATGACGTGGCATTACCTCGGTAAAGGGTGTGCATTGTAGGGGGACCGACTGTATGCGTTAAACAGGGCTTTGGGCAGGTACGTATTCTGTAGATTTGTGGTCATATAAATCAAGACTTCTGTTTAATTCTGGCAGGATTTTAGTCTTAAGGCGTTCTGTTTAATATTTTTGGGTTGGCAATCATTGGTCACATTTGGCAACCCTAACACCTACTGTAAGGCACTGTCACTGAATCCCTTCTAAAGTGCACCCTTAAGTTTTAGGTCTCCTATTATGTGTTTTATGAATCTATTTATTTATCACATGGGCAATAGAGCATTATAGTACTGAAAAATCTTAAATGGCACACAGCTAAATTTTCAAAAAGGAAAATGAAATTAGTCTGGACTGAAATAAGCTGTTTTTTTCTCTAAGGCTTTTCTTGTTCAGGATGGAAAAGCACACATCTGCTTCTATGAGTCATTGCCGTCAGACCGTACAACACAGAGAGTGCATACCACTGAATAGAGGGGGTTTCAAGCTTTCGAATGGTACCCCATATGCCCAAATTCACGAGGGTGGTGTGTACCGATTTATGTGCTTCCTGTAACGCGAGTGGGCGTGGCCACTGTCCATTTTCTGGGGGAGCACCTGGGGTAGCCAATCAGATTTCAGGGGGGTCAAATGCTACCCTAGCCACCCCTGTAGCTCCGCCCCTGCACCTCAGGTGCGCATGTTCCCTCCTCTGCAGACCGGGGAAACCTGCCTGTCGCAGCGCACAGTGGAAGCATTTAGCTCGCATCCGACTGTCGGCTCGTATAGTGTGAGGACGCGAGTCGTGAGATGTGAACTTTAAAATAGTGAAATTCCATCGTGCAGTGTGAGCGGGAGCTTAATACCCACGAGTGAAAATATCGCACAGTGTATGTCTGGCTTTTCTGTGTATGTACACCAGAAACGACCAAAGCGACAGAGTTGCAGAGCTCGTTGAAGAAGTTTTGGCATGAATTCCCCTTTCTCTGTTTGCTCGGGACATGATTTTGACAAATTTGTTTTTAGTTAATCACGTAACAGCTATGGCTTCTCAACCTGGGACATTGGAAGATATTAACAATACCATAATGTTAGCTGACTTTTTATTGCTGAAATTCGCTCTGGTCGCCCAGGTCGCTTCGCCCCCCGCGAATTTGCTTTGATCACTCAATTCGACGACCCTCCATATAGAGAGCTAATGACTTCCGTCATTCTGGTCGCTTTTGTTGTACACGCAGTTAGCTGTTACAAATAGAACACAAACCCACGGACTCAAGTGACTTATTGCTTATCTAAAACTGTTGCCATGAATTGCAGTTGAAATTTTATCAAAGACAACCAACCAACAATTTTGAAAAAGTTTTCCAATTAAGTGGTTGGTAACCATAACAACACCATCGGTCAGTGCACACGTTCTTTGCGTATGCTACAAAAACGTAATGGGGCGAAAGATATCAGTGACGGCTCACAGGAATGAAGTGTCTTTGCAATCATATTGACACCCCGACTACAGATAGAGCATAGCTGTCCTTTTCCTGTATTCTCCCTACCCCGATACTTGGGATGGTTGTCTGCGGGTAATTTAGTTTTTTGAGAACCTTTTGGGCGGGATTTGATCAGACACATCTGGCAACACTGACCCCGACTGGACCAGATTGTATTGGCCAAGTTATGCCGGACATACACTGTGCGATTTTTGGCTCGATTTTGCCACGATTTGTGAGTCACCTGACTTTTTGGGAAGCGGGGCGATTTTTGGATCATTCGGAGGTCAATCGTGAGTCTCACATCGTGTAGTGTAAAAGGGGTAACAATAAGTGATTTCACCCCTCGACCAGCTTGTAATCAGTATGTCCGCAAGACAATCAAAACTGTTAGAAATCCTGATTGCCTCTTGGAGATCAGAGCTAATCTGCAGCCCTGCTTAACCGTGTGAAAACCCATCTGACGGCGGTGGAGAGAAAGCCTGATTATCATCGACGTTCAAGTCTCTTTGACAATTGGTCTGACTAAGAGCATAACAATTAACATTTCCCATAGGTATGGTTGACATCCCTCCCTTGGTTTGCTAATGGTTGTTTGCTTCCTGACAAAGTGAAAGGAGTTTCCGTATTTTGGTGAATTCAGAAAGTACTTGCATTGCTCTTGACTTGACTAGTTGCAAAGCCGAAGGTGTTGCGTCACTAGGAGGGCGTGGCCAGGCTAGTGCAGAGTTAGAGATTTTGTCACTGAAAAGGCGAGTTTTAAAAAGTCGCCAGATTTACCAAAAAATCCTGCTATAGATTGTAGATGATGTTTTTAGTCGACAGGGACGGTCCAAAGTCACTAAAACTAGTGACAAAGTCGCTAAATTGGCAACACAGTGTGTGAAGTAGTGAAGTCAAGTAGCTTTATTTGTCCCAGCTTGGGCAATTGTTTAGCAGCAGTAGAGCATTTATTGCATCGGTGCAGCTTCATCACCAACAAATTCCTTCAAAAACCTTCCTGTTAATATCTAAAAAGTCAATATATCTAATAATCTGTCCAGTGACTCCTCAATGCGAGCTGCCGTTGATATTGAAGCAAGAAATGCGCCGTCTATTTTCTGGCTGGAGACTGAGCGTGCTCTATGACTGTGTACCAGACAGTAGAGTGTGTACAGAAGCTCTGGACCGCCAGGGGGCGCTGAAGCTGCACACACACCATCTGGTGTGAATCAGGCTAGAGATGGCGGACAGAGTCCGCATATTGGAATCCACCCAGAATCTTTGTTTGGAATGCTGGTTGTTTTCATTCGATGTACTAACACTTGGAACACTGAATCAGCCAATCACAATCAATAACTAGATGCACAGTATTTAGATACATGTCTGTACATGTCTGTATTACCATGTGCTGTAAGTCAGCCTTTGCTCTGCAGTTTCCATGGTGCGCAAGACTGAAAACTTAAGTCAACAGTCAGAACAAAACAGGTTTTTTTGTTTTGTTTTGTTTTCCCCCTCCGTTCACCATTTAATGATACATTAAATATCGTGTGACTCATTATGGTAATTAATTAAATTAAAATTCCAACCTCTTATCCTGAATGATGATTTCTCCATTTTTTTTATTTGCATAGCAAACGAGTGCCCCACCATATTTGCCAAGGCAGGGCCTCCATTCAGCTGTTAATGATACACTACGCAAAAATCCAACCTCTCCTCTTTTTAAATTATTTATCTGCCCGCACGCCCCTTTCATAACAGGGTATCCTAAGGAATCATTGCTCTATTTGTAATGTATCTTTTGTATTGGCTTTCGTGATTTTATTCAACAAGGCAGTGGAAACTGAACAGGAAGGAAAGAAGAAGAGAGATGGGGTCAGGTGATATAATAACCCAATGTCCATATTTTGTTTTTTGGTTAACTGCAAATTATTATTGGTATGTGAGTAAGTGGTTGGTAAGTGAAACAAATCTGTGATGTAAATCAAGGTCTCTTTGATGGTATGTTGGGTAAAAACAGTATAACAGGACCACCTGCTACAAGGATTACATTGTCAAACAGATTGACTTGAACTCAAGGTTAGATTTTGTTTATCAATGTCACCACGTCACTAGAGGATTGCTTTTGTATTATGTATGCAATATGATAGGACCACCTCAAAGGCACCCTTTTAAATTTAGCACAACATTCACTCAAGGGTAAACCCATCATGTGTGAAAAACATTCCCGTCAGTCCTCCAAGGTTTTCTGTTTTAAAAAATAAATTAAAAAAAAAAAACTCATTGACTGCATATCCCTCACCAAAACAATTTTCTTTTCATTTTTTAAAATATTGTTTTTACTTTATTCATGATAGTACAGTGCAGATGGTGACAGCTGGGAGAGAGATGGGGACGGTTTGGCAAAGGACCCAGGCCAGGAATCGATCCCTGATTGGGCACTTAGCAAATGAGTGCCCTAGAACTACCATATGTGCCACGGTAGGGCCACTAAAACTGTTTTCAAGTTTAATCCACAGTAGGGATGCACGATGTATCGGTATCGGCCGATATTTGACATTTTTCAACACATCGGACATCGGTCCGATGGGTGAAACTGGGCCGATGTTAACGTAGATGTTTTTTTTATATATGTTACGGTTCTAAAAGATTGGACTTGACTGTGACTTTCATTGTTTGTCTTCTAGTTTGTCTCTATTTTTTATCTAATTTTATCACAGGGAGTTAAAAAGTGTTTTTGGAAATAAGAGGACATTCAAAAATTCAGTTTGTTTGCATCATTGTCAGTCTGTATTAAATATAATGTGTTTAAAAAAAAACAAAAAAACAAAAAACATCGGTATCGGTTAATATCGGTTATCGGCCAAAACCGCAATATCAATATCGGATATCGGATATCGGTCCATATGGTGATGAAAGACAGACAAAAGAAATCAGATCGATCCTCCAGAAAGGCCTTGGCACACGCTTATCCCATCCAGTCGCCTATCCATTGTGGTTTACCCCAAGGTATGTATACTTTTTCTATTGTCTTTACCCTTTTTAAGACCTAAGGCCTACTTTCTCTAAGACAGTGATTTTCAAAGTGGGGGCTAGGGGACCCCTGGGGGGGCAGGGCTGTGAGGAGGTACTAGGGGGTTCGCAACAGGATGGAAGCAAAAAATATTACAAAATATTTTTTTGTCTAGTCTTTGAAATGGCCTCATTGACACAGTACTCTACACTGCTATATTTATTGTTTCATGCAGCATGCACAAGGCGGTGCAAATGAAAAAAAATAGTATAGCAAGGGCCATGTCAGGGGGCCTTGCCTGGAATCTACTGGTGTAAAGGGGACTGTGTCATGGTTAAGTTTGGGAACCCCTGCTCTGTGCTACCTGGAACATGAACCACTTTGGGGAAGGTTGGAAAGGTGCGGCTGTCACAATCAGGCAAGCAAACTCGGTAATATGCGGTACGGGCCCCCAAGTCCATGTTTGCCCAAGGCCCCAAAATACCTTGAAGCGGCCATGCATGTGTGTGGGCGTGCACGCGTCAGTGTGTGGTGGGGGCCACAATTTGGCCTGACCCCTACCCGTAGTTATCCAACCTTATTTCTTCCCCCCCCTTTTG
>NW_026944583.1:0-13972 GCF_034702125.1 Engraulis encrasicolus
TTTTTGGGTTTAAAGGGAAGGGACGTTTGACATTTCAGTTTTTTCATCCGGGTTTGGATTATCGTCCTATACGTCCACTACTTAGTTTAAAACCAATAACTTAAGCAACCCCCTTAAAGCCTAGTTTTGGCTCCCAAACGGGCCATCAAGGGACAGGTTGTTCCAAGTTAATTAGCATCTGTGACATGCAGCCCAATCCCAAATCCAAGGACAAGACCATTTGGGGACCAATAAATAACCACAAGAATTTCTCATTGTTCTCGTTTGCCCAGAACCACGCCCTCTTTGAAATTTGTAAATAAAAAAATCATGTATTGAAACCATCTTGCATTGTGTTTACGCATCAGTGTGTTCTGAGATCAACATGGCCTTTAGTTTTGAAAAATGTCGGGGGCGTGGGGCGCTGCGTGTTGTCAGGGCCAACAACATTATATAGATTGGCACTGGGAAAATGTTTGGTTAAGGTGTTTTCCTGACATTACATTACACTTTTTTCAGCCGCGTAGTCGGCCGTACAGCGTGCATACTATTAAAGTGGGGATGCATAGATGGGACCAGAGTCACTAATTTGCCACAGTCGCATAAGATAAGGTCTTCAAGCTCCTCTCCCAAATCATTCGACGTCAAGTTCAGAAACATTTACGACCACATTTGACCACAACGTCAAGGTCAATGTCCAACTGTCGTTGCCAAAGCCCGTCCAAGTTCCAAGATCCCAACGGATCCTTATTTTTTCCAAAGTTCCTTAACAAATTGCACTTTCTGTTCACTTCTAATGTGCAATGTCACACGTTACTTTTGGTCATAAATGCGATTACCCCTCTCGAACACTGCTCTCCCATGTCTCCCCTTTTGCGCAGTCCGGTCTCTTACAGTGAGTGTATCTTTCGTTTTTGAGGCATCAGGGTCGGACCATGAGTGTTTTCTGTGGCTTTGGACTAGGTTTAACTATAAATTGAGGGCCATTGGTGTGTTAATTCTGATAAACTAACCATTCCGTTCGCGTTTTACTACCCAACAAACTGGTTATAATTTATTCATTCTTCTAATTACACCTAGTTGGCCTGCTTCTTTTCCTATCCAACGCACATTTTGGTCGGGACAGTGCTGGTGCAGCCAATGGCTGAGTTTAGGTGCCTTAGCTCTTTGCCTCCAAGCGGGCACCTCAGTCCATGGATGGCGGTGTAGGGAGAGGTGGTGCCTAAGGGTGAGTATTCAAGCCTGCAACTCTGGTGTATCTTCAGATCCAACTCCCCTAAACCATTACACCACGGCTTTGCGAACAATGTTTTTCATGTTCTTTTTTTTTGGCTGTGCCCAAGTACATCCCAAACAATTTTACCATGTTTTTTTATTACTGGTTAAACCTATAGACACAAACCATGCTGAGAAAACACATGAAAAGCATCGAATAAAACCATGGAATCGTTTGTTAGCCTTCAGTGAAGAACAAACGGCTTTTACAAAAAAAATACATGGATAAGCCATAGTGATTCCTATGCGATGGTTCAGTAGTAATTTAGATAGACCATGGCTAGCTACAGTAAAAACCATGGACACTATTTTTCGACAAGGGGTTCTAAACTAACAATCGTAGGCCGATAGGTTGGTACTGGGTTAATGTTACATTGTCTTTAGTTTTTACCATCATATATTTAAATTTGGACTTTTGGAATGCTAATTTCGCAAGTCATATTGTCAAGCAAAAACTACCTTGAAACTTCTGGCCAAGAGTCAAGCAAGTCAAGTCTTCGAGGTCAATATTAGGTCACACCCTTACTGCCGACACAAGTCGAGTCACCCAAAGTCACATAGTCCATGTTCCTCCATACCAGTCGTGCCAAAAGCTCTAAGTCTCAAGTCCGAGCCTCCTTTGTGACTCACACTCACCAGTCATTCACAGTCACAAGTCAGTCCAAGTCAATCCACGTCACAAGATAGTCCTACAAGTCTCTGCTATAGATCTGACATATTTATTGTATCTCCAAAATGAGACTCGAGTTTATACAGGTTTATACACTTTACTAATCCCTGGGAGAGCCAAGGTGAGATTAGCGTTGCCATTGCCTCAAGGGAACTTCCAGATATGTGGTACTTCCCCGAACCTGCAAACCCCTTCGTTTTCCAGACCAGCCTCCAAAACCTTTATTAGACCCAACGTTCTACCCGCTGCGTTACCCACCGTTCCCGAAACTGTTCACCAAAAAGGTCTGCTTTCAGAATACATTGGTCTAACGGCAACCACCTCAACTAGTCTGTCCAGGTTATCTCAAACAAGCCCTCTTATTATAACGGTGGGGGCGTGCATTTGGGTCACGGCTGGTCCAAGTGACCCTCCGTCAAAATTCGTTCTACCCCCCAACTAACACACACCATCCCACCACTACAGCACAAATCACACTAATCAGCAACACACACACACTACACACACACACACACTCATCACACACACACATCATCACACTACACACACACACACACACAACACGACACACACATGCCATTCACACATCACACTACACATCACCACAAACCCCTCTCTGTTTTGTTATTGGCCCCCGTCACAATGGGCAGAGCTCTGCACGGGGTCCACTCACTCCAATTTAAGAGGCGAGCCGCACCAAGGCTTTTATTTGTACTCAGAGCTGAAATGAAAACATTGCACAAGACACAGCAGCGTGCCCTTTCACCCTGAATTTGTCAGCTGGTGAGATATAACTACGGCCTGCCGGGTGGGGGGGGGTGGGGTCCCTCTGACAAGTAGTTGAAAGTATGAAGTGACATCTACTGTTATGGCGGGGTAGGCGGCGTCGCCAAGCACTCAACACTCCCTGGATTCCCCATCACACTACGCAGACACTACTTATTTGCTAGGAGGCCTCTGTTTTTTAGGCAATACACCACACACACACACATGCTCACTATGGGACCTTAAGCAACGACGCACAGGGCGCACAAGTAATCACATCTCACACACACACATCACTTGTCACCTTACTTACACACACACAATAACACTACCCCCTTCTACACACACACCCACACACCACACACACGACTACACCACAACACCCCTCCACAAACACACACCAGACCATTTTGCGTGGTAATTTGATAGTGCGGGGCTTCTGTTTTTTTGCTGTCGTCAGTGTTATTGATATGACTACTTGCATCAGAGCCTGAATGCGTGAGGGGCGAGTGATGGATGTACTCTCCCCTTTTAGGTCAAAAGAGAGAAAAGTCCCAAAAAAATTACGGATCAGATACTGCAGACTGAACAGGACGAGTGGAGAGTGAGAGAAAGACAGAGAGCGAGAGATGATAGACCAGAAACAGAGACACAGAGAGAGAGAGAATAGAGAGAGAGTACGAGAGAGAGAGAGAGAGAGAGAGGAGAGTCGAGAGACGAGAGAGAGAGGGAGAGAGAGAGAGGAGAGAGAGAGAGAGAGAGAGAATAGAGAGCAGAGAGAGAGGAACCCAGAGGACCAGAGGAAAGAGAGGGTTGGAAACGTATGTTAGAGTGGAGAGAACTAGAGGAGAGGTGTCAAAAGACAGTAATGTAGAAGAAGGGCAAGTGATGCTGAGAATATCAGAGAGAGGGGAGCAGGGTGGGGGGGGGGTCGAGGAGAGCCTTGGGCCATTTTTAAAATTTGTGATTATAAGTAGGGTTTAAACATCAGAGGGCACGTATAACTGTTATTGTCCCCAGCAGATAAGGAAGCAATTAGGATGGAGAGCCCAATCCCGCTTTCCCTCGGTTCACGCCTTCACGAGCATCACACACACTACACACACCACGACACACACACACACCACACACGTTTCCTCTCAACACAACTACACCACACATACCGACTATCCACACAATCGCTTTCACCATACTACGCGCCTACACACAACACCACCACACCACACACACAACTCCCCACACACACACAAAAAGGAGAGTTTTAATTGCTGTCTTGAGCTATCTTTCCTCTTCCTACTCTCTCTCTCTTCTCTCTCTTCTCAATTTCTTCCTTCTCTGTTCTTTCTTTTTCCTCTGTCCTTCTTCCTCTCCACTCTCCCTTCTCTCTCTCTGGGCATCGATCTTGCCTCATCTACACTCTTCAGATGGTTCTCACTGGCCCTTCCTTGGCGTTAGTCTTCTCTTTCCTCATCATCTCTCTCATCCTCTCTTCGCTGTTCAGCTCGGGGGTCTTCCTCTCTTTCTCTCTCTCTCTTGCCTCTCTCTCTCTCTGCTGCTCTCCTTCCTTCTCTTTCCTTTCTCCCGACTTCCTGTTTTTCTTCTCTCCCGCCTTGGCATCTGCCTCTCTCTCCTCTTTCTCTCTTCTAGGTCGGGCCCTTCTGTCCTCTTCTTTCTCCCTTCTACACTCTCTCTTCCCCTCCTATCTCCCCTTCTTCTCCCCTTATCTCCTTCTTTCGTCCTCTAAATTCCTCTCCTCAAAATGTCTTCTCCTTCTGGGTCCTGGGGCTTTCTTCTTTCTTGTGTCGGGTTGCAACTTTCGGGTCTTTTCCTTCGTTTCTGTATCCCCTTCTCTCCTTCTCTCCTTCCTTTTCTCTTTCATATTTGGGCTCTCCTCTGCTTCGTTATGCCCTTCTTCTCCCTGGGTCTTTTTTTTCTTCTCCTCTCGGTCTTTCCGTTGCCCTCCTCTCATCTCTCTCTCTCTCCTCTCTTCTCTCTACTTCCTCTTGTTGGCTCTCCTTTTCCTCCCTACGTTCATTGTTGCATATATTTCACTTCTTCCGTGTCCTCTCTGGTCCTGCCGTGTGTTTTTTTTTTTCTGGTTTTTCATTTAAAACCACCCTCCTTTCGTTTCTCTCTCCCCCACCCCCCTCCCCCTCTCCTGCTCCATCCTTCTTCCTGCCACCGACACTAAACTATTACGCACTTTAACACACACACAACTCACACACACCACAATCACTACACAATGTCAAGCCATAACAAAATGCGCATACCATGCCAAATCATACCAATCACACACAACACAACACATAATTGATCAAGTCCTCACACACACATGAGATACATCACACACACACACCCACACTACCACACACACACATGACAGACCGAAGATCGAGACAAAGACGTCACAGTTACCAGACAGTACACACATCACACACACAAGGCACACACAGTTTCACTACACACATTGTTACAGCACTACTAACTTACGAGCACACATGGTGAGTCACCAACTACTACACTGCACACTCACATCTGACACACACAGGCAGTCTAGAGCAATCATCAGCACAATTGGATATCGACATGTATACCACTATAAGACCCTAACACACATGTATGGTAATTCGTACATTAAAACATCGCTTGTCCCTTTGCGCCGCCCCTCCTCTGACTCCATGTAATGATGCATAGGGTTCAGGTCACTCATGGGAATGCAGGTTGTGGCCCAATGCCCATAATATACAGTACAACCTCTTGCCATCCTCTGTCTGCAGATTCCCTTCTCTCAGGCATGCCGAGGCTCCCCCATAGCAAGCCTCTGAGGTCACGCTGCGCACAAGAGGCAAACTCTAACTGATGAGGAGTCCCTCCAGCTCGGCAAAACACACTTCATTACTGATTTACACAGCAGCCACTAGCTTATAAATGTAAAAAATACTCAGCCCCTGTTTTTTAACTCTAACCCCTCAGAGGTTTCATGGAATTGCAACAAACCCCCCCTAAGTGCCTTTTGCAAGAAGACATAAATTTCTTAATGTTCCATTTTTTAGTTTAAAATACAAAGCTTATCAAAACTTGCAATATTTGTTTATTTTATTTATGTAGTTAGTAACTATTTATTATGTATTGTCAATAAGTACAATGAAACGCTAAAACCAAGACCAACACACTGGGTTCTCTTAAAAATATAGAAGTGCTCAGGTCTTCAGAAATGGAGTTATGAGGGTTTTGTGCCAATCTGAACTCTTTCAATTTTACCAACAACTTCAAGAATTCCAAGTTGTCATTTAAAAATCCGAGTAAGATTGTTGAGACTCCTTGTAAGTTGTTTGACGCTATGGTTGGTCAGGAATTATACATTTTTTTACTTACTTCGGTAGCCTACTGTACTTTTGCTAGTCTTTAGCAAATACTAGTTTCCGATTATATTAAGTAAATGTTTTCCATGAAAAGGTCAAATTTGGCAAGAACAGCACATTTTCAAAATGATTATCATGCAATATACCTACTCTGGTCACCAATCCTGCCAGCTAATGCAACCTTTAAAACAGTCTTAGCATGTGTAAACCAGCACCTATGAAGCGAGAGCTTACAGTAAACTAGCGAGTTTTGGGTCTAAGGCTGTGGGTTCATCATCGGACCAGATGCTTGGGCTGAATACTGTCCCAAGCTGTTGTGTGGGTCTCCCCTCTAACTGTGCTCCCTCTGCTGCCCCCGCATGGGATTCTGGTTGTGTGTTGTGTGGTGTGTTGTGTTGTGTTTTTTGGTTGTGTGGTGTTCGTGTGATGTTGTGGTGTGTGTCCTGTGGTTTTTGTGTGTGTGTGTTGTGTGCCTGAGAGAGACTGATGTGGGAGAGAGAGAGAGAGAGTCTCTGAGAAGAGAGAGACTGCGTCTGAGAGATGTACAAGAGAGAGGACAAAGCAGAGAGAGAGTGATGGTGGTGTGGTTGGGGGAGGCAGGCCTTGGCTACGAGTGTCCCTTAAGCAACACACGAGAAAACTAACACAGCGTCACTAAGACAACAATGTTTATTTGCGAACATGGCCTTTACCTAAAATAGGCACGACTGGGTGGGGCCCACCGCGGCAATTTGACATCATCTTGGCCCATTTTTATATATCATCCATATCCTTTTTGATGATAATCTGTTTTAAATACCGATTATTTCTTTTTTATATATTAAATGTACAGCATCATAAAGATAACTGAAGGGTTGTAGAAAGATGACAAATGTTCAAATGCATATCCCTACGGGGTGTTGTCGATATCAAGTGTAGACCTATAGGATAGATATATTCACCCTAACCAACGACATACTTCTGTCAACCAGACGAAGATATAAAAGGTGAAAAGAGATCGTTAATGCAACAAGTAGTGTGTATGTTTTTTTGTGTAAACTAGCTGATGTGTGGAAATGTAACACAAATAGCAACTCGTCCAGTCTCTCATTTGAAAAATAACTTGAATGTTTCTAAACCTTCTTCTTCTTTCTCTTCTCGTTCTTCTCCCTCAACGTACTCTGGAAGGGTTTTAGGATTTAATCAGACGCAGTTGTTCAGAAACAAACGGTGTAACCTCAGAATCAGACCTAACAATCGCGCCTCTAGACTGGTACTCGGGCCAAGGCATTTGGTGCTTATCCGGGACGAAGACTAGGAGTGGACGGATCAGCTATTTGGGTCAAACATCGTGTTGTTTTACTTAGCTTGAAGTGCAGTTTGTTTTAACAGCGCACAGTTTAAAATCGTGAATAGTAGGGGCTCTCCGCGTGGATATCAATTAAATGCTTGCTGGCTTTATTAAAATTTGGTTTATTCCTGAAAGCCCCCCCTGCAGTTTATTATTAAATCAGCCAACAGATGGTCGCACACCACACGCAGGTACACCGAACACTCTGTTACTCATACATGACGACTCCAGTGTCAGTACCACACTCCCCATCAGCGTGTCGAAACACAAAGCTCCCTATTGCATCCGGAGGTTTTAGGATATACAGTAAGCCTGCCCCAGACGCCATGGGTCCCCTACGCTGGATCCTTCGTACTTCTTTATCCAGTAGTATTCACATTTGAAAGCGTACGGATTATTTGAGAGTGATTTGTCTTTGTCTTCCGTAGAGGTAAGGAATTGCGCGTCGACGTAAACTTTACATTACATTTGCAGTTCTGACTTGTCGCTTTTAGAGTATCGCCACGCGTACTTCTGATCACAGCCAAAGATCTCTACGCCCATCTAGCCGCAAATGGCAGCTGTGTGTTGAACAGTTTGACGTGGCCAATGATGTGTGGACAACAGAGCTACAGACTCGCAAAGTGCAGACGCACGACACACGAGGAACGATAGATTTCACAAGACTACCAGAGAGAAGACACTCAGGCTGTGATTTACCAAGTTGTGTGATATTGGGAGCAAAGAGTAATAAAGGTTCTCTTTCCCTGTGCGTCCTTATACTATGCCAGTAGTGTCTTTGTAGAGACGATCATAAGGTTCAACTACTATCAACGTAACCACTAGAACTAACGTTTTGCACCGTAACTACAAACCCCGCGACATATACCTAACTACGTAACTTGCCAATTCTTGCAATGGGATAACATAGGCACGAATAGCAAGTGGCCAAACTAGCAACAACAGGTTAGTGTTTTATTTTAAAACAACACATCTAGGTATGTCTACTTAAGGCCTTTAAGGCCGCCTAAATAACAAGGTTTTGGTCTTGGGTACACCTGGAGCGAATATTTACTTGGTTTGGCATCGTCTAGGGTCTTCAAGCGTGCACATACGAATAAACCACGAATCCTTCCCTTTCATTCCTTCCTTGCGTGCCCTATTATTCTTTTTTTTTGTTGTATCACTAATGTTTAATGGGATATGGTAGAGGTTTTACAGTTCCCCATCTGGAATGGCTGGCGGTGCAAAACGATTTTCCTTTTGTTGGGGTTTTTCGTCGAAATTGTATTTAGCTTACTTTGTGTGAACGCTAGTTTGTGAAAGTTGTCGCCCGCTGACCACTCGCAGAACTACACCTCCAGGACCTCCTCCCGGGCGGTTTGCTTTGCAGGGCTGTATCAACAATACAACAAACCCCAGGCATCACTCGCTGTGTGGTTCTTCTGTCCACTGTCCCAGGTACTAGGCCATGTCCACTGTGAAGTGACGCATAGTGGATGGCATGGGCGATTCAGTGTGTGGGGGTTGTGTTTTATTTGTGTGGAGTTAAAGCCGTGGTCTTTGCTTGCTCATTGGGGCGGACTGCTTTAGGTCACCTGTTTTGACAGCTAATCCAAAACCCCAGGATCGAAGGCGGGGGAGCACTTTTTTTACTTGAGAGCCTTGCCTTTCCCGCGATACTAGGCCTGCGCTGGTGGTAGCGTTGCCATCGCGGATACCTACCTCCTTTTTACTTCCCGTTATAGTCATTCGTTTTGGAACGACTTGCAGACTTAATCTAAATAACTTATTGTTTCAACAATACCGGGCAATCACCTCTGAGACGTAAAACGCTGTGGCTAAATAGCAGCGTTTAGGTTGTGATCCTTTTGTCAATTTAACACAAGAACAAGACTCATAGCAAGACGCTATGGGCATCTTACTAAAAATCAAGCTTTCCCCACTGAGCCTTCCCTCACGTGGGCCATCCCGGACCTCCGGCAACATCTTTGCTCTCTTGCATTGCTGCTGCTGTTTGTGTTCTTCTTCTGACTTGAGGGTGGATTGAACATCGAAACAGAACTACATATTTTAATTTGAGCCCCAGGATCTAGATTTAACCAAAACTTAAAAGCTACATGAGCAATAACAAAGTGAAAACAGGGACCCGTTTCGCCAGAAGAATGGAGAGGGCGATTTTAGATAGATAATTCCTTTTTGGAGTTGTGGTTGTGATGGACATGAAAGGCTCCTAGGTAGCTATGGAAAGAGGCCATTGCCGGTCTGGCATTTGCAACACTTTATGATATGTCCAAATTTGGAAATGCTATTGCAGTTGAGACTGGGGTAGTTATACCGTGTGTTCTCCGCAGTACAAAGGGACATTGTGCCCTGATTGTAGATATCTGGTATAGATAGCGCAGATCTCCTCTGAGATGAGTTTATGGTTTGGTCATTTTACTCTACTGGATCGTCGCGAGCTGTCTTCATCTGTTTGGAACCACCTCATTTGCCTCATTGGTGTGTGTGTGTGTGTGGGTGTGTGTCGTGTGTCTGTCTGTCTTGTCTGTGTGTGTTGTGTTGCTTGCTGGTGTTGTAGCTGAGAGAGGGAGAAATTTTAAGAGAGTAGAAGCACAGAGTTTTAGAGTGTGTGGTTGGTTGTGGGTGTGTGTGGGGTGATGTGCTGTGTGTGTGTGCTAGCGTGCGTGCGTGTCGTGTGTGGGTCTGATGTCTGTAGTGTGTGTGCACACAGTCAACCCATCACAGTATTAGACATGGAGAGGGAGGAATGAGGAAGTGGAACGTGGAAGATGAGACACGGGTTGATGAAAAGTGGTCAGAAGAAGATCTTCATAGACCTAACGATACTCCATATCAACATTGTCTGATGAATATTGCTTGGTGGGATAATAATCATGTTTATTGCAGGGGTTGCTACGTATTGCGGTTAAACATAAATAGTGTATGTTCTGTCCAAAAAACCAGATTCTTATATCTGCAAATCTCTGGATCGTAGCGTCGGCCATGACAATCCTGCGACTCACACCACTCTCCATGCTCGACTGGGACATCTGGTTGAAAGATGCGAGTCATTTAGAGTGATCTCTTTCAGGAATTGCAATTATTCACTCTAATCTAAAAGCCTCAGAGTAAATAAAATGGCTACCAGGGCTTGGCCGTAAGCTAGACTCTTGTACGTAGCCCTTTTGGTGTCAATTGATTGCAACTCCTCTCTTAAGGTGTTTTTTTCCCTTCTTCTTCTGAAAATAATTAATCGCTAATTCTCATCACAATATCGGCAACAAAAACACAAAAAAACGTTTAAGGACATAAAAGAGAGTCTTACACAGCTTTACGCTATAATCATAGGGGTGGCGGCGGTTAACCCGCTGTATTCATATCGTGTGCGGTTTAGTTTTTCACATCAATGATAGATGAATTTGTCCTCCATACCTGTCCCGTATCGCCGCAATAAGCAACATGCGTCGTCCTGTAAGGTATGTAGATCGTATAGTTTATAGATTTAAAAGTTTAAAAATATGTTATTCAAAAAAATGATTTTGAATGACAAAGAATTTTCCCACATATGAAGATAAAACAATGTCTGACCGGAATCTCATTTCCCCAAAACATAAATATGCACAAATAAGTGTTGTGGGTTTTTGGTCATTTGGGTGCCACGCAAGCGCTTTAAATTTTTAAACGGTATGTTGATACACAAATGTACAATACCCGTGATATATACCTGTGATATTATTAGCGCGCGTAATAAAATTATATCCGTATATATACATCTTTGGCCCATAACCGCCCTCCCCTTACTATAAACATAGTGCGACTTGGGCATAACCCAGTGGGGGGGTGTGTGGTGCTGTGGGAAGGGGTAAGGTTGTCTCCTGCATGGGATGAAGGAGTTTTCGGATGTCACCGGGGGGGGTTAGAAGGGCAAAGCATCTGCTAAGTCAATTTAATGTGTCCCGTTCTTTCTCTTTCACATTTGAATCTTGATTGCGTACAGTGGACACTATACGAACATCCTTGACGTAGTGAGCATTTATAGTAATTCTGAAGAACTGC
The DNA here is from genome assembly GCF_034702125.1 of Engraulis encrasicolus. Lineage (NCBI taxonomy): Eukaryota > Metazoa > Chordata > Actinopteri > Clupeiformes > Engraulidae > Engraulis > Engraulis encrasicolus. The sequence goes on from NW_026944583.1 coordinate 11,423, forward strand.
AATGATAACTCTGATTGAGTGATAGCATATTGCTGTTTTATAGTCTGATGTATGGACAGTAACCAACCTTTTTGCCTTTATTTATACAGATGCAAGGCGCTGAAGAGGTTGGGACAGAAACACGAGGTGGATAGGGAAAATGGTTGGGGAAGTAGAAATGAGGGTAAGGACTCTGGGTTGAACCTTGCCTGGGACTGGATCGAACGGATCTGCCGGGTCTCTGGCATGAACGTTTTTGGGTCCGCCTTTACCGTCATTTGCAGGCTCTGACGAGCCCTGGCATATTTCTTGAAGAAGTTTCTTTTCCGAGGAATCTTAAGACATCACACACAACCACACACACAACACACACAACACACATCACACACACACACACACACACACACCACACACACAAACACCCTACACACACACAACACACCAGACATATTCTTTTTCTGATGATGCAATATGACTCCAACTAATCAAGCCCCCTTTGAGCGAGCTGGGAGTGTGGCCTGGGAGTTTTGGCCTTGGGGGAAGTGTGTACTAGTCTCTCTGGGTAGTTTGGGGGGGGGGGTCTTCGCTAGTGGGATCTTTGCGTGGCGAAGCCTTTGACTGATGACAAAGCCAGAGGCCTTACGCTAAAAGGGGAGGCACTGGGCCAAAGGGAGGAAACCCACACAAGACGAAGGAGGGCGTGCGGAGATATAGTTGTGTTTGCTCGTGTTGTGTGTGTGTGTGTGTTTGTGTGGTGTGTGTGTGTTCTGGGGTTGAGGGAAAAAGACAACCTCAAAAACAAAGTTGGTGTGACACCTTTCTCAAACACAAAAACAACAGGAAACAAAAACAACCACAACACAAGTTGTCAGGCCCGCACTTGTAGAAAAAGACAGTGTGTGGCGGTGTGTGTTGCAGAAGACGATGAGTACAATGATTGTGTGTGTGTTGTCATATAGTGTTGCGTTATGTGTGGGTGCGATGCTGTGGTGTGCGTGTTGTGGCTAGCACTCAACGCGAATCTTAGATGTCACTGGGCACAATTGTGTGTGTGGTGTGGTTGGTGTGTTGTGTGTCGCGTGTGCGTGTGTCCGTGTTTTTAGTCTAATTATCATCACACTAAGTCAGGCTTCCGTTTTTCCTTTTTGGATGCTCTATCTGCCTTAAGTTTCTTCCTTCTCCGTCGGATGGTGCCGGCTCCTCTGCGCTTGTGTGGTGTGTGTGTGTGTGTTGTGTGTGGTTGTGTGTGTGTGTGTGTGTGTGTGTGTGTCCTCCTCCTCGATGGTGCCTTTGTTGAGACAGAGAGACTGACTACCAAGGTGTTAGTGATTGGTGATTTTTTGTGATGTAGTCAAGACTGGGTTAGGGCCCCGGAGGTAAACAAACTGGAAGGGGATCAAGACCGGAAAAGAAAACCAAAACCAAAAAAAAACCCCCCAAAAAAGTTTGAAAACCCAAGACCAAATTGGATCAAAACCAAGGGAGGGAAGGGCCCAATCCCCAAAATGTTTCATGCACTAATTTTGTGTGTGGGTTTTTGTGTGGGGTGGTGTGTGTGGGGTGTGTGTGTGGTGTGTGTGTGTTGGTGTGGTTGTGTGTGGTGGGGTTTTGTGTGTCAAGTCAAGTCAAGTTAAGCAAATCAATTTTATTTATATAGCGCTTTTCTACACATTCAACTCAATGTGCTTTACATATACAAAAAACCCTTTAAAAGTTTTTAAAAGCCAAAAAAATTTTCATATAAAAAAGGCCTTTAAAAGTATTTAAAACCAAAGAAATTTCAAACATTTAAGATAAAACTATGATAAAAAGAAAAGGGAAAAATAAATAAATAAAAACACAAATTTAAGCTAAGTTGAAAGAAAAAGCGTATGGAAAACAAGGGTAGAATAAAAATTAAATTTAAAATACAAAAATTAAGGTTAGGGTAGGCATTTTTGCAAAAAGCCTTTTTGAGTCTAGATTTAAAACTTGCAACGATGGGGCTTTTTTTTATCATGGGAAGGGGTTCCCAAAACTTTGCAAATAGAAGCTAAAAGCCTTTTCACCCCACTTTGTTTTGACCTAGGCATTACAAGAAATTTTCTCATTACCCTTTGTGACCTCTTTGGTGCAAGAGCTGAAACATATCCAGCCAAAAGGTGGGTCCCCATTCCCATTTAGTGATTTGAACACGAGAAGCATGCCTTAAAATCAATTCTGAACTTTACGGGACCAAGCAGTATCTCAGATTGGAGTAATGTGGTCAAACTCCCTTTTTTAGTAAGTTTCCCCTTGCTGCGCCCTTTTGGATTAATTTAAACTGTTTTTTGGTTTTTTTGGGGGGGGCCGTAAAAAGACTATTGCAGTAGTCCAGCTTTTTAAAAATGAAGGCAGTTTTTTTTTAAGCTTCCCAAATCATGCTTTAAAGGACAACTGGTGAATTTTTAAAATTTTTTTATTTCCCCAAAAATTCATGCTGCCCATTCACAAGTTACCTTTTCATGAATACTTTCCCCAGCATCAAAAATTTTAAGTATTCACTATGACTGGAAAAATTTCCTTTTCCCTCCGAAAAGGGGCTTCTCCATG
>NW_026944584.1:5000-10000 GCF_034702125.1 Engraulis encrasicolus
CTCACACATCCATGCCTACACCTAGCTCCACTGACGCGCTAGTTCCCGTCACCATCAGGGGTAGGACTTTGCAGGCCCTTGTAGACACTGGTAGTAGCCAGACATTCATAAGGAGTGCTTGTCTTGACCCTGCAGATTATGCTACTGTTGGCAGAGTGAGGGTGAGATGTATCCACGGTGATGAAACTGAGCATCAGACAGTTAATGCAGACATGGAGATTGATGGCCAGAGGTATCTGCTAAATGTTGGCATAATGGATTCACTGCCGTATCCCATTGTGTTAGGCCAGGATTTGCCTGTGTTACTTGATTTACTGGAGAAGTCTGTACCTGTAGCATCTGCTTTTGTTACTACACGTTTACAAGCTCAAGCTGAGTTGGCGGAGCTACCGTTTCCAGTCACACAGCCTGTTGCTGAGCCCAAAAAGTCTAGGTCACTGAAGAGAAGGGACAAGTTTTTAGGTACTCCAGTTCAGGAGCAGTTGCCCCTTCCACCACTAGATGGCGATGTGATAGACAGTGCAGATTTCAAAGACCTTCAGAAAGCTGACCCTACACTTAAGTCTTGTTTTGAGAAAGTTGTGAGTGAGGAGGATGTCATGAAGGCTACCGTGTGCGGAAAAGAATGCTTTGTTGTGAGAGATGGTGTGCTGATGTGTGTGTTTGAGGAAGCAGAGCATATTGTAGTCCCTGAGTCACTGAGGTCCAAAGTTCTTCACCTTGCTCACAGTATCCCCTGGTCAGGACACTTAGGGCAGCAGAAGACACTTGACAGAGTTGCTAAGCGCTTTTACTGGCCCAAGTGGTATCAGGAGGTCATCGATTACTGCAAGTCCTGCCCCACATGCCAACTCAGATCCAAAACACACAGAGGCCAAAAAGCACCACTCATGAGCATGCCCATAATCGACACACCATTCACAAGAATTGCTATGGATATTGTAGGCCCTTTGGAGAAGAGTAGAGGAGGCCACCGTTACATCTTAGTCATTTGCGACTATGCCACTCGATATCCCGAGGCCTACCCCCTCAGAAATGTTAAGTCCAGACAAGTGGCTAACTGTCTCATACAGTTGTTCTCTAGAGTAGGCATCCCGAGAGAAATTCTTACAGACCAGGGAACCAACTTTAACTCCCGTTTCATGAGACAGGTTTACTCCCTCCTGGGCATTAGGCCCATTAGAACCACACCGTACCACCCACAGACTGATGGATTGGTTGAGCGCTTCAACCAGACCCTCAAATCCATGCTGAGGAAGTTTGTGTGTGATACCGGCGCAGACTGGGACCAGTGGCTGCCATACCTCCTGTTCGCGTACAGGGAGGTCCCCCAAGCTTCAACTGGCTACTCCCCTTTCGAGCTCCTCTTCGGCCGCCAGGTGAGAGGACCCCTGGATGTGCTCAAAGAGGCGTGGACCGGAGAGGGGGCACCACAACAGACCAGCATCGCAGAGTACGTGCTGAAGATGAGAGCCAAGCTTGAGGAGCTCAGCAGCCTGGCCCACGACAACATGGTCAAGGCCCAGTCACGCCAGAAGACCACGTACGACCGGACAGCGCGGAACCGCACCTTCAACCCTGGCCAGAAGGTTCTCCTGCTACTGCCTTCATCCACCAGCAGTCTCCTGGCGAGATGGCAGGGGCCGTTCGAGGTGCTGGCGAAAGTGGGTCCGGTGACGTACGAACTCGCCATGCCAGATCGTCGAAAGCCACGACAAAGGTTCCACATCAACCTGCTCAAAGAGTGGGTACCTCGACCAGACACCACCAGCCACCTCAACTGGGCTCGGGTGGTGGAAGAAGAGGAGGAGACCAAGGAGCAGTATTTCCCCACGGGGGGAGGCGAGACTTCTCCACCGCTGCAGCATCTGTCCAGCCGCCAGCAGGACGACGTGCGGCAGGTCATTCCCGATGGCCTGTTCAGAGAGGAGCCTGGACGGACTACGCTGATGCAGCACAACATTCGTCTGACAGGACCGGGTCCGGTCCGACAGACTGCTTGCCGGGTCCCGGCGAGGCTCATCCCTGCTTTGAAGGCGGAGGTCCAGGCAATGCTGGACATGGGCGTGATAGTGCCATCGCGCAGCGAATGGTGCAGCCCCGTCGTGCTCGTCCCCAAAAAGGACGGCGAGCTGCGCTTTTGTGTTGACTTTTCAAAACTGAACTCAATCTCAGCCTTTGACCCCTACCCAATGCCAAGGGTAGATGAGATGGTGGAACGGCTGGGCAAAGCCCAGTACCTCAGTACCCTTGATCTTTGCAAGGGGTACTGGCAAGTGCCACTCACACCAGAGGCCCAAGAACTGACAGCCTTTCGGGCCCCGAGTGGACTTTACCAGTTTACCACCATGCCCTTCGGACTCCACGGAGCGGCCGCTACATTCCAGCGGCTCATGGATCAAGTGCTGCGGGGGGCGGAGACTTATGCCGCCGCCTACATCGACGACGTCATCATCTACAGCTCCTCCTGGGAGGAGCATGTGACCCATCTGGCTGACGTGTTCAGTCGGATCAGCAACGCCGGCCTGATTGTGAACGCCAGCAAATGTCAGCTGGCTAGGCCGGAGGTCTGCTACCTAGGCTACGTGCTGGGTAGTGGCAACATCAAGCCACAAGTGAGCAAGGTGGAGGCTGTCCGTGACCGCCCACGACCCACAACCAAGAAGGGTGTGAGATCCTTCCTGGGTCTCGTGGGGTGGTACAGGCGGTTTATCCCCAACTTCTCCACACGTGCCTCCAAGCTCACTGACTTGACACGCAAAAACAGCCCCAATAAGGTTGTGTGGACAGATGACTGTCAGGCAGCCTTCCAAGACCTGAAGGATTGTCTTTGTGACTCACCCGTGCTACAGAGCCCCAACTTTGATCTGCCCTTCACGGTGCAGACCGACGCCTCTGGGCTGGGGCTTGGTGCTGTGCTACTGCAGGGGGAAGGGGCAGACCGACATCCCGTGCAGTACATCAGCCGTAAGCTGTTCGACCGTGAGACCCGGTACTCTACGGTTGAAAAAGAGTGCCTGGCCATCAAGTGGGCCTTGGACAGTCTCCGGTACTATCTGCTGGGGAAACGTTTTGACTTGGAAACAGACCACCGGGCGCTGCAGTGGCTCCACCGTATGAGAGACAGTAATGCCAGAGTCACGCGGTGGTACCTGTCATTGCAGCCGTACAACTTCACCATCCGGTATAAGGCCGGAAAAGAAAATGTTTCCGCTGACTTCTTGTCCCGCCCCGAGGAGGAGGGGCAGTCTTAAAGGATTTATCCGGAGTTGGAACAAGTTTGCCTGATTTTTGCATGTTTGGGATGAAATACAGTCACTCTAGAGCAAAATCAAGGCAAAAGGATGCGTTTTGAGAAAGTTTGATAATATCACGTTAGCCTCGTTAGCCATATCAGCTATGCAATATGAAAGATGCGGGCATCGTTTTTCGGCGGTTACACACATTTCAAAAACACAACATTTTAAAGTCTTGCACAGCTCAAAACAACGTCACACTTAGCTCGTAATATGTTGAGGGTATCCACACATAAACCAAAGTGTCCAAAGTCCTTCATGTATTCTTGAAAGGTCTGCAGAATGTGTTTTGTGAAGCTACTACCTTGAGAATATCTAAATTACGGTCAAGACAACTATTTGACACTAAAGCCCACCAAGTAGATTGCCGAGTGCGTCGCACCATCAGCTATGATTATTTCCATAGCGAGTAACCACAGCTGATGGTGCGACGCACTCGGCAATCTACTTGGTGGGCTTTAGTGTCAAATAGTTGTCTTGACCGTAATTTAGATATTCTCAAGGTAGTAGCTTCACAAAACACATTCTGCAGACCTTTCAAGAATACATGAAGGACTTTGGACACTTTGGTTTATGTGTGGATACCCTCAACATATTACGAGCTAAGTGTGACGTTGTTTTGAGCTGTGCAAGACTTTAAAATGTTGTGTTTTTGAAATGTGTGTAACCGCCGAAAAACGATGCCCGCATCTTTCATATTGCATAGCTGATATGGCTAACGAGGCTAACGTGATATTATCAAACTTTCTCAAAACGCATCCTTTTGCCTTGATTTTGCTCTAGAGTGACTGTATTTCATCCCAAACATGCAAAAATCAGGCAAACTTGTTCCAACTCCGGATAAATCCTTTAAGGAGGGGGGTGTGTGATGACGCGGCTTATGGGCGCGTCACCACCGCGTCCAGGCGGACGCTTTTAAACTTTATTGGCGCCAAAGCACTTTCCCCTCTCTCACCTCTTATAAGCCCGCGGCTGAAACGCCACGCATTGGACACTCATTTATGTGTCGGGACAATGTTATGAACATCTTGCGATGTGTAGTTTGACTGTTTGCAATCATATGGGTGCACACATTTTGATCGCGGCATGAAAAACACTTTACACACGCTAAGCGCTTCCACATAGTCACACACGCCATACACCTCGCGCAGCGACATCAAACACAAACACAGTGTTGTCCACGATATGCTTATTTGTCACAACTCCCTTTCATCATGTTTGCAAAGCACACCACCTCCTAAATGTATTGTGTTCACTGTCTAAGCCTGTTAGCTTCCACCAAGTGTTTCTGTAGCCTTTTAAACTTACCTGCAGTGTTGCAGCTCTTCCGGGTCTGGTGAGAGAAACCGAGGGCATGATTCTGTGCGCATATATCCATGGGTGCGTTCGCTCATTGGCAGCGCTGCGCGCTGCGAAATCAATTATCTTCATTTTTGCTTTTTGTTGCTTTATTTCTTTATGCATTCATTTGTTATCATTTGTGTTAAAGGCCTGATTTAGTTATTATATGTTTGGTACCGTTTTATAGAGTTTATTTAGTTATTTTCAGTTCTGTTTGTGATTCCCCCTCTGCTTATGTTTTCTAATGGATTAGCCCAGTGGCCAGGGCGGGAAAACTTTTGGATAAAAGGTTCGACTCCTCATTTGCTCGAGGAGGTCGGTAGGTGAAGGTTACCTTACCTGTGAATAGTCATATGCTATGCC
>NW_026944585.1:0-13910 GCF_034702125.1 Engraulis encrasicolus
TGATTGCTGAAAGATTTGTGACCGTGTGTCCGCCGTGTGTTCATGTCGAGAGAGAGAGAAACCGATAGGGCCCAGACATGTGTTGGTGGCCAGATATATGGATGATTATCGTATTTGTAACTCCAATAATTGATCAATTTTTGTCCTCACGGATCAAAAAAGGCATGATGTACAAACACCAATTCATTTCAGAGTTGTAAGTCAGTTTCATTTTTGATGCCATTGAAACACCAATTTGGGTTCCTAGTAGCGATAATCTGCCTCCCAGTCCCTACAAAAAAATGATAATTTTGAGGTTTTGAGGTAAGATAATTTCCCAGGGAGCATTTTTCCAGCTGGCGAACACAGTAAGCCCCAGAAATCCATCCATCCATAGGCAAACAACAGTATAGACCACCATCCAAGGAATATCTGACGATATAAATGGCATATCATGATGATGCCTTAGGTAGTCCAAGCCTGAAAAGAAGCAACTTCATGATTACTTATAGAGATATGCATTGCAATCTAATTGTTTGACTTAACCTTGATCAAGTGTTTGGGAGGAATTGAGTTGAAGTTGAAATTGATGGCGTCTCGCAAGGCGCCGAAGCGAGTTTTTGCTCCAGAGAGGTAACTGGGCAGCATGCAGAATCAGGGCTGTTGTTTTGGCAACAAACCCTCTCTCTCTCTTGCTTCAAAGCTCAGAGCCCATGGCCCACAGCTCTCACCCTCCTTCCTATTTTTGGGCCATTCTTCTAGGCACGATTGAACAAAGTTTGTAGTAAGTCAAAAACCTTCATCAACTTTATCCTTCCAGTGCAAAGCAGAATAGCAACATTTTGGTGCAGAGAAGTGTTACATGATCCTTATGTTTGTGTAACCCAACGTTTAATTAACTTGCGCTCTTTCTTTGAAAACAAAACTTAACCAACCCAGGGTTATAGGCACATGAAAGACATGTTTAATTTGAAGGTTGTTATCCCCCCCCGGCCGTACATTGTAGCAACATAGGTTTAAGGGAACGCTGTAGTGTGACATGTTGGGGCACCGACAAGGCACTTTAACAAGCCACGCCTGAACAAACTTTAAAGTTATCCTTGGCCACGATGCGTATTTTTAGTCACTTTTATTTCTTCGCCCCCTGAATGGGCTTTTTTAAAACAATAGACACAAACATGTGGACATCATAAGTGATACACAACAAACAATTCGATTTGATATTCTAATGTACATCTAACTGAGAGGTCAAGTATCGGAAAAAATGTCGCTTGCAAACAAACACTGTTTGGAAGTGGATAAATTTTGGAAAAAAAATATGGGGGGGGGGGTTTTTTTCAACTAAGTTGAGCCTAACTTTAAAATGTAGAGATCTATCCCGCGATTTTCTCGAGCAGAGTATCGTCATAACATGCGGCGGCTCATAAATATTAATTCCACAGACTTAACAAGCAAATAATCTCCCAAAATATCACCCGTCTTTTAGACATTTATCAAAGTGACCACGAGTTTAAATCAATCGCAATCGTCTGACTTTCCATTCAGGAGAGGGTACGCTTTTTGACGAATACCTACAGAGGTAGAACTAAGTGTGATTCGGTCAACAGGCTCAACGTTATCGTTGGCTTAGTGGCCTCACTATAACGTTATTTTGCCCGGACCGAACGAACAGCAGCCAAAGATATATGATTTTCAGTAATGGAACAAAAACAAAAGAAAAAGAAGAAGAGTCTTAAACGATCGCCTTTATTGGGCATTGTCAAGTGTCATCATGTCTCTACAGGTTTAAAATCTGTTCCTTAGATTTACACTGCCAGTGGAGCGATATCGCTTAGGTGAAATTATACTTATGCTCTTAGGCTAACAAACATTTTGCTCAGAGCTAAACACATCCAATGCCGTGTGTTTGTGCACAGACAACTTAAATATCGATATACATTCAAAAATACACAAGAATAACACCTTAACGCAAACTCATGTTCCAAACCAAATCCAATTCTTGGACTGTTTCAGTCCACGTCCTACTAGTTGTCAGTTGCTGGCATATGCATGAGGCGCCTAACAAAATATTCACTCAACTTTTATACAAAGTGATCAACGGCCTGACACCAGACTGTGTGTGGCCATTAAATGGTAAGCATCAACAGGATACCTGATTAGAAAGCCCTGTCGCAAAGCATGGCCGGTGGTAGTCAAGACCGCATATGGCCCCAGAGGCTGATGGGCCATTCTATTGTATTAGTTCTATGTATCTATCCAGTCAGGGGAAGCCGGCAGGGGGGACAAAGGGGTCAGTTGTCGCCGGTGCCTAGTGGGAGACGAAACAGGGAGACCTTCCAAAAATTTGGGTATTTTTTCCATTACGTGTTGAAATGGTGCAGACGGCAGTGCCACCCTTTCTACTCCTTTCAGAATGAACTTTGTCGCAATAGAGTCGCGTCGGCAGGAATGAAATGCTGTCAGAGGCTCAGCTATCCAGAAAATCATCATACTCAGTTTTGTGGCGATTGTACAGCAGTAGCAGCATAGCTATATGAATAGCGGCTCTCTGGAGAGTGGAAATGCATTCTGTTTTTTAACCCAGGAAGCAGTACAAAAAATTAGGAACGTCTCTATGAAAAAAAAAAAGAGAACAGAAAAGGTCTACCCGGCCGACCGGTGACTAACCTAAATGTGAATGAGCACTGATGTGGTGGCCCGAGGGGGGCCTGGGAGTTTCTATTGGCTAAACTGAAAGCGGCAGCAGCTTCTTCTTATTGATCTCACGCATGTGCTAACCACCGCTAAAGCAGCTTGGGGCACGTCGCCAATCGAGCAAAATTCCGAGGAATAAATGGAACAGCGGGAAGATGGGCGGAAATCGGCGTACAAGTTCAAAACACATATGTCCTCGGAAATAAGATAGGCCCTGTACAGAATCACGATAATCCGAATCAGGATGGAGACTGAACCCTCAGCCAGCATTGTCGGGCTTAACACAACTGGGAGGGGAGACGACTAGGAAGTAATTGAGCACTCCTTTTTACTGTCCTAGCTTTATTTCCGCCTCGCCTCATGGCCTTTCATTCCTACTTCAGGGCTGGACAGGGACAAACAAATTGGCCGCGCCCGGGCTACATACAATAGACATGGCAATCTCACTGCCTACGTTCATATTAGAGAATGCACTCAATGGGCCCGCCCATCGTGAGATGTTCTCAAAGGTATAGGGCCCAACCGTAAACATGGCCCTATATGCCTAGATTGACCAAATACATCCGCCGCCTGTTTTCTATCGCAACGGTGGGCATGGCGGAATTACAGAGACAGGTAGGGGAAGCGAGAGGAGACAAGCCTTCCAATCATGTCAACAGTACACGGCCTGAGAAAATAAGACTACTGTCACTCCAGCTTTCTGGCTTGCCATCAGATAAGACATTTTGTTGAATAAGGAAGGTTTTTTGTGCAGTAACATCCTTGACTTTAAATATTGTATTGAGATTGATTTGAATTGATTGAAACGATCTTCACTGTCACTTGCACATTTTATTGCAATCACCAAGAAAAATGGTTGGCAACGCCTTCTTCCAGAGGCATGTAAGATTTCTAGTAAAATATACTGTTTTGTAAAGGAAATTTAGAAAATATACATTTATGTGGGGCATTGGTAAATGTTGGATTGACTAAGAAAACTATCTTAAATGATAAGAAGAGGAAAAAGTGTTTCGCATAAAAGTCGATAAGTGTTAAAGTACTATTTTCGATGAGCCGTTTGTTTTCGAGCTAAGGCAGAAGCTTTGCAACAACAGCTCAAGCAAGAGTAAATGGCTTAAGGTCACAGGCTTCCCTTGGCATTAAACCGCGGTGCCAGTGGGGGTAAATCCATTGCGCAATACAACATTGTGTTGGCTTTAATGGCATGGCTTGAATTTGTTTTCCACTTCTAAGTTTAACGCTATACAAAACAGTAGATTTCACACACACGACCACTCCACATCAGATCACAGCTACACATCACACACACACACCACACACACACACACACACAAATACTCACCTCACACTATATAAACTTCATAGGCGCTTAGCGCAAAGTGGTTTATTTTCCGCTCTATCTACTGCTACAGGGTGGATATCGATCGAGGCCTGAATTATAAAAAAGAACTAACTGACAAGCAGACAAAGAACATGTGAATCATATTAAAACTGCTCCTCCATTTTGCCATTGGCCTGGAACAGTAAATGGCACTAAATTCCCTGAACGTCGTTTGTTTTTTTCTCTTGTATCCAGAAAAATCGTTTGACTGTTGTCTAGACACTGACTATACGCATGGCAGGGACTGGCGCTGAAACATGACTAGGGGGCAACAGCACAACTGTACCTGGCGAAAACCCACAAAATGGAACATGAGAAGGATGATTGCTGGCATTCCACAATAAACTCAGAAAAAAAAAAACCAAGAAAGAAAAAATCAAGTTAAAGATAATGAAGGAGGTAGGAGCCCGGCCCCATTCGCAATATAATGTGTCCGTACATTACTTAACGGCATGCTATAAGCCTACAGCTGGCTGGCTATGTCGCAAGTGGGGCCTTTAAGCCGAGCTAGACCACTCGAGGAAAATCCAATGCCAGGAGATTGAGGGAATAGGGGCGACTTAAGCAGTTTAAATTAAAAATTATTCAAAGAACCAAAGGGAACTTTCTTGTAGTTAATGTTCGGACATTTTCGAATCTAATAATGGACCTTTGGTGCTATATTCTTTTTTTAACAAAAAATCTTGTTAGGAATTGAGTTCTATCTTGCAGATTAAAATATGAAGTGGTATTTCGACATTCAATAATTCACATCAAAAGTCTTTTTAATAGCAATGGTGCCACATGAAGATTTACTATTTCACCCTTCCTTACCGGAACAGAAGCTGAGAAAAAAGCTTAAGAGTTTTAAATAATAATAGGGCATATAAAAGTTTAACTAATTAAATTAATAGGCACGCCAATTAAAATCTGGCATGCTATAGCTATTGGCATCACTGTGCTGAGAGCTGAGCCTATACGGCTATCAGCGGCCCTTGTGCACATCGATCCTATCTCCTCCTCTAGCCCACACACGGCCTAAAGCTCTGAAGCAATGCACACACACTACACACATGTCACACACACACACACACGACACACCACACAGCACGACCATCACAAACATCACACACACACACACAGCCCACACACACACCACAATCACAGCAAACACATTCACACCAGCACGGCACACTAACACTCACGACAAACGCACAACGCTAACACAGCACACACACACACTAACACAAGCAGACCACAGCAAGACACACACCGAAAACAGTGAGGGGGGGGGGGGGGGGGGTTCACAGCGCAACACAATCACACGCAACCGCAACTGCACACGCCAGCAGCGCACGGCACACAGCACTAACACCACTAATGCAATTCAGCGCCACAATAGGCGACGCATCACACCAAACACACACATCACACATGGCATGCATCACAGGGCACCGCCAGAACACAAACTTATCGCTACAGGGCCACAATCGCACAACATGCACAGCGCGCTCCAAACATCGAACACACACACACCACACGACCGACACACCGCACACGACAGACACAGACACACACACATACACCACAACACACACACACACGACACACACACACGACCACACTCAGACACAGCTGAGCCCAGCTTGGCGCTCCAATGGGCCAGCTGTGCCAGTCTAGAATATAATCTCTGTAAAACAATGCATCACATTACAACCTAGGCCATAAAAAATTCAACGAGCGAGGCACAATTGCACCTGCTCAATAACCAAACCATCACAAAGTTCATCATCTATACTCCAATGGCTCTGATTCATTCACATTTCTGGCATAGGCATGCACAGCACATGCTGGTTTGGGATAGACACGCGCAATTTGTTTCTCTCATCTTGCTCATGTAAGGCAAAATATGAATTTCTAGCTCGGTAGTTGAGGGAACTATTTTACAGGGGAGGTGGTTGGATTGTTGTGCATCCCATTCGAGTTAAGAGGTGAACATCAGGCTGTGTGTGTGTGTGTTGGTGTGTGATGTGTGTGTGTGTGTGTGATGGGTTTGTGTGTGTGTGTGTGTGTGTGTGTGGGTGTGTGTGTGTGTGTGAGTGCTGTGTGTGTGGGTGTGTGTGTGTGGTGTGTGGTGCGTTGGCGGTGGCGTGCGTGGCGTGCGTAGCGTAGGCGTGTGTGTCGTGTCAGTGTCATGTATGTGTGTAATTGGGATGGTATATTGTAACAGAACATGTGGGAAGAAAGAGTGTAAATGCACCACACTATTGCGCAAAATACTCACCTCCAATACCGTTTGTCCCACCGTATCTCACACACGCCCACATTAGCCAGACAGCCTGTGGCAAAAGTCTGCCTAATGGTGGCCGAGCGCAGCGCTTTCGCTACCCCTCAGAGTTGTCAGGGACGGCAGGTCATTTTAAAATAACCTGGGCTAGAACCCCGTTATTCCAGGTGAACGTGCTGGGGTCACGATTCACACACGGCAGTCACGTTGTGCTCTGTGCCTATAAATCACACAAAAGTGGCGATCCCTGGCACCCAATCCCGCCACACGGCTTTGGGGCCAGCCCTTCTTCCCAACAAGTGCAATTTCGCACTTGATTCCTGCACTATCCCTTCCCTTCGCCCCGCCTTTCTTCCTGGGGGCTCTCCAGCATAGCCTGATGTAGAGGCAAGTCAGACCCATTTGCCTGACTGACTCTCTCTCGCTTCTTCTTCTCTACTTCACGAAACTTTCTTCATCCCACTCTCAGTAGACGTTCTCGCTCAATCAGGTTCAAATCTTCTCATACTCTCGCGATCTGCTTCACCTCCTCCCCTCTGCTTCTCTTCTCTCTCCACTTTCGACAGAATCCCTCTTCCATCTCTTTGCCTCTCCTCTCCTCATCTCGTCTCTCTCTCCTGTAGTGTTGTTCATCCGCATAACCCTATCAATTTGGGTCCTTTAGCTCTTTTCACTTCACCTGCATCTCACTTCTCATCATCTCTGCCTCTCTGCCCTCATCCCTTTTTTTCCGCTCATCCCTGCCATTCAAGTCTTCGGCCTTTGTGGGGGGGGGGGGGGGGGGAATCGGGGGGGGGGGGGGGGGGGGGAGTCCCCCACTGCCATGCCTGCAGGCAGTCTTCCGGTTTGTGACCAGCCCGACCGCCCCTGGGTGTTCTAAGGGACCTATGAGCCAATAAAGAGAAGAGAGAAATAAAGAGATCCAAGGAGTTAAAAAACAAAAAAGAAATAAATAAAAAGAAAAGGATCTAAAGGAGCAATGAGAAAAAAGAGAAGGATAAAGTCATCGCTGTTCTCGCAGACAGAGAGGAGAAAAAGAGAGGGACTGTAGATTTGCTGGATAAGGCGGAGTCCTTTGGTTGTTCCACTGAACCATGTAGCTGGCACTACATAGTAATTGGTAGTTGGGATTTGCTGGTGTGGCCTACTCTTCCCTGGGCACCCCCGGCAAGCCTATAGTCTATTCCCGTCTTCCTTTCAGTCATCCTTTATTCGTCTCTATCCCTGTCTCTTTCTCTTCCCTTATACCCATTTCCTTTCTTTCTTCAACACTTCGTTTCCGGCTGATCGTCTGTTCTGAGTCCTATCACGTCCCTCTCACAAATCGTTACTTCTCATTCTCTTCCACTATCATTCCTTCCTCCTACGTTTTCAGGATCTTACTTGTGTCTCTCGCAGAGTCTTATACGTCTATGTAATCGTTATGATATTCATAGTTTCATGCTCTCTTCTCTCTCTCTCTCCTCTCTCCTGTCTTCTCGTCTTCTCTCTAATACTTCTTTCGCTCATCCTCTTCCTCGATCTCTCTCTCTCATCATCATCTCTCTCTCTCCTCTCTCCTCTCTCTCTCTCTCATCTATCCCTATCGTCTCGTCTCTCTCGCACTTCTTTCCCACTCGTCACATGACCTGCTGGTTGCCAAACCTGTTTAAAACTCTGCCAGCCTTCTAATTGCCTAGAAGTACAAGCGAAAAACATGAAAGCACCCTTGGGAATGAGAAAATGAAGAAAATAATGGACAGGGAGGCGTCGCAAAACAAGCCAGTAAAACCACGCCCATGTGCACCAAGCCATGAAAAAAAAAAAACAGTACAAAAGTAGAAATGAGCGAGGGAGAAGAGCGGGCGGTCTTGGGGTTCTGGGTGCAGGGATAATTAAGAGAAATTATGATCCAAAGTGATGGCTGGATCTCTGTGTAGAAGGACGCCGACTGGTGATGTGCTGGAACAGAGCTTGATGGACATGGTGGAGTTCAGCTTCCTCTTTTCTCCCTCATCTTCTGTCTGCTCTTTCTTATCAATTCTGAGCATAAGTTCCGACATGATTTCTTCTGGGTCACACTTGCATCGAAGAGCAATCTGAGGGTCAGGAGAATTACCTGAATGCATAGTTTCAAGGGTACTACACGCATGGCGTAAATCCTTCTTAACTACCAAGTAATGTGCACGGAGAGACTTGTGTTGCTGGAACTGCTGGATTGTCGAAAATAGGAAAACCATAAAAACTTTAAACAAATATATTATATGTATACGGCTAGAGCAGATCGCTGACACCTATAACTCAGCAACCAACATCGCAAATTATCATGAAACTGCATGTGAATAAACTGTTGTGAGTCATCTCTAAACATGGAGGATAGCAGTTTCTAATAAGTTTTGGACATGTTCAAATATTGGTTTCTTCCCTGAAAATCACTCAACATTTTAACAGGACTTCCTCTGGCAAAAACCATATACCCACATAAACCCCGACTGTGGAATGGCTTATTTCAATGGATATTACAAAGCGTGTATAAATGCAATGATGGCCTTTCACGAGGGCATTTATAGGACTGTTTTGTAAAAAGCAAGGTTTGAAGGCATAGTATTACCACAGAGCTGTACCAGCGTATAATGGAAGACCAAAAAGAGAGTTTCTTCTAGGGAAGAGAAAACCGTCTTTTAAAAATAAAACGAAACGAAGAAAAGTGGTAAAGTGAAACAAAGTCATTTCTGTGTCCTTTATTCCTACTCAAGGCCAGTCCCCAAATAGTGGTGCTTGGACGAACGGAAACGGGAAAAAAAGTTTATCGCGTCATCCTTCTCATACCCCGCTGTTTTTCAGGGCTGCTGTGTTTTTAATGAACTCTGTTTTCCGCGCTTCTCCGTATTCCACAACCCATAGCTGGAATAATACAGCTTCAGGGACATTTGATCAAGCAGCCTCCCATCATCAGATCCCTGTGGTCTCGTATACCCCAAAGAAAATTAATAAATGACGTAATAAATGGCAACAG
This sequence comes from Engraulis encrasicolus, assembly GCF_034702125.1. Classification (NCBI taxonomy): domain Eukaryota; kingdom Metazoa; phylum Chordata; class Actinopteri; order Clupeiformes; family Engraulidae; genus Engraulis; species Engraulis encrasicolus. The sequence goes on from NW_026944585.1 coordinate 9,316, forward strand.
CAAATAAATACACAAGCATGGGCTTTTTTTGGTTTGCCACCAGTGCAGACCGACCGGGTCTTACCATAGATAGGCCATTCATGGAATGGCGGATGTCTGATGGCCCTGTCGGTAATCTGCAAGGTGGTGCCTCATCTAGTGAATGATTTGTTGCTGCTTACATGTATGTTTTAATATACGGCCAAATGACTCACGGGCAATCCACCATCCTATTATAGCACGATCACTGCACAACGCGAACGCAACCGCAACCAAAGCCACGGCACTACTACACACACCACAGAACACACATCCACATTATTCGACTATTATAAACACACGAAAGTCAAATGGACTGCGTGGTTGGGGTGTTGTGTGTGTGTGTGTGTGGGTTGTGTGTGTGTGTTGTGTTGTGCAGCCGGCGTCAGCAATGTGTTGTGGTGTGTTTTCCTTCTCGTGTGTTGAAGAATGTCATCCCTATGGAGATGCGTGTGGGTCCCGGTTTGTTTATTTTGTGTGTGTGTGTGTGTGTGTGTGTGTGGTGCGCGCGCGTTGGCAATGTGTGCGTCTGGCTAGCCTGTGAGCTGTAGCCCTGCTTGGCATGTTGGCATGGCTATGTGGTGTGTACTGGTCCTGTCTGTGATGAAGATATGCCGTGTGATGGGCGTGGCCATGTGTGGCTTTCTTCGACATGTGTGTGTGTTTGTGACCAGATTATTTGGCGACCGTTTGATAAATCTTCAAGCGGGAGCGGGAGCGGCTGGGGGAGCGCTGGGTCTTTATTTTTTTTTTCCCAATCCTCTGTAGGCATTGATTTCACCTCATTAGTGCTCCCTTGCGGTTGAAGTGGACAAGCAGGGAGAAATGGTTCTGACAGTGAGAAGTAATCAGTCCAGCTCAGTCAATCGTGACACTACATCGGCTCCATCATGCACGCACGCCACGGCACTCTGCACACACGCCATAAAAAGCACGGCATGTCATCAGCATTGCACGACAGCCTCAGTGTCAGCTCCACAAGACATGTGCAGATTTCAAATACAAACGCAATGCATACACACACCGCCAACACGAACAACAACACAAACCAGTGGCTGGCTGACTAGATCGGGCATAGAACACATTCACATACACAACATGCACTTACGCACGTACACGGCAAGTATAACATGCACCCACGTCCACACAAACCTGTCAACCCTCTGCGACAGGCACCACTCACCACCACACACATCACACACACATGGGAATAGCATCAGCACGATACTCATTGTACATAACAGAAGGAAATTGCCAATGCCTTTCACCATTATGTGTGAGGGCTACACACACATGGCACACATGGACTCCCGCGTCCTCACGTAACAACAGCGCACTTATCACACAGCCGCACACACAACATACACACTTCTGCCCACCACATCAATCACAACACACACCACACTATCACACACACATCATTCACCACACACCCAACACACACAACACAATCTCCACTCTACACACACGACACTATACCCTAAACGACACAGCACGACACTAAAAAGCACATACTGCACGTTCGCCTCATCCCCGGCACACATTCAGACGATTGCATACAACCTACTCACCGTCTTAAGCTACCCTATGAGATTCTTCAGAGAATACGAATCTGTTCTCGTGCAGTGCATTTGTCCTTGCTTTTGCATTAAAAGGACGACAAAGCTCCCCAGCACAATCCAAAGCCACAAGGCCTATAGCTTGCAGAGCAATCAAGGCACCGATGCATCCCTTATAATTATATTACTACCATCACACAATGAGAGGCAAGCACGGCGTCCTTCTATAGCCCCCGTTGGCACAACTTTGGGTCATTCCTCCCAAGTGAATACCACCCTCTACTTTCCATGAACTATATACTTCATTCATGCCGGTAACATGCCGCAACGACAATCCACTCATCTCCAAATGTATCATCCACACTTTTAATGTGTACCGGTAAAGAGAGAGATTTTTCCTTTTTTCTGCCGCGAAACAACCAACCCTAATAGCCTACTCTTTCCACTTTGCTTTCAGTGTAGCGGAGTTCTTGCTGTGTACAACGCAACTCCCCATAAACCACCCTTCCCTCAGGTTCACTTGTAAGGGAGTTCTTGTACTGGGTGATGAAACCACAACCGCTCCCAACCCCGACACATCCCCTTATCTTCATTGAGCAGGTGTGTTCCTCCTGCTTGATCAAACACCTCCAACACCACAACACTATTCCCCGTCAGTGCTCATGTGTAAGGTAGTTCATGCTAACACTCCCTTCTAGTTCCATAGCTGCAAGTCAGTCCATTTCTATACAGGTGAGACAGTATTTCCAACACAGAACCCTCCCATTAACTTCATGAGTAGGTGAGAATACCTTCTGGCCCGTGGGTTAAAATTTTAGACAACACCACCGATCATGTTGCATGCATGCCCTAAAAACTCCCACGCCCCATAGAGGTCAGTCGTTGGTAGTGCAAATGAAGGCTATAATGAAGCAGAAAGAGTCATTCGGAGGGGTCTCACACAGCCACCAAAACTGAATGGTAGTGAATGAGTAAGCCAGCGCACCTGGAGGTAAGAACCCTCGCTGCGGTTTTAGAGCTTTTAATCACTATATTGCGGTAGGAATGTGCTTTCATGATCAAAGTCCACTGCCTGCGTCGTTGAATCCAGGAACTTCTAGATAAGTGGCAGAGTGCTATATTATATGTTCGGGACAATACCACAAGCAGTTGTAGAATTCCACAGTACCCCCCACCCAAAACCACAGGCCTTAGACAGACATTATGTGGCTGGTGGGGGGACTGTGGATTTCATACAACAGCTCAGGTTAGTCCGTTTGGAACACACATGCTTCATGCCCAACTTTAGTTGTCGTTTTCCCTGGATTCAAGAGACGGCAGGCAGTGGAATTTAAATGAAGGTCCTCCGGATGATTTACAAGTCTAGCCTAAAAAAGGCAAGAGTTTACTCCATCGCTGTGCCGCTAGTTGCACTCACTTACTACCATCTCATATTTGAGGCTGAGTAGTGATCTCACCAGCCTGGCTCCATGTAGTGCTATACGAAGCTCGACTGCCTCTATAACTTTGTGATGTAAAGATAGTTCTTACGTTAACCATTTACAGGATATACACCACCGTACCCTCCATGGCATCCTCCTTCCACAATGGTTCATGTGTAAGGAACTGTACCAACTACCGCTGAACACAGCAACACCTACCAGCGCCCATTCCTCCGATAGTGAAAGTGATCATGTCTTCTGCAAAGTATAGGAGGCACCCAACACCATAAGACCCCTCCTTTAAATGAGTATGTGATTATGAGTGTTTACTAACTGGTGTCATCACCGCTGGCGACCCATTGTACCTCTCCCATACTTCATGTGGTGTAGGGATTCTTCCCTGTCAATCCGCAAGAGCAACAGGTCAGCTGGCACAGCTTCAGATCCTTGCTCTCCTGCGTCGGCCCCCATGCCCTTGCCAACCCTGCTCCCCCCCCGCCCACCCATCCCCCCTCCTCAAAAAAAAAAACACAGACACTACACACACACACACAGCATCTACAGTGTAAGGGAACAATCTCCTGCCACAACATATAATACGTTATACTGTTTTGACACCTGTCTTCCATCACTTTCCTATTTCCATCTTTTTTTCGCTTCCAATTCTCCCAATTTTCTTTGTATTTCACCCTATCACAAAGCCTATCCTCTATCCTGAGATCTGATTTCCAATTTTCTTCTCTTATTTTCTTTTCTTCTCTTCTTCTTCTATTTTTGGTATTTGACTCTCGCTATATCTGTCTGTCTGTCTGTGTGATTGCATGCGTGCGTGCATGCGTGTATGTGCTTGTGTGTGTGTGTGTGTGTGTGTGTGTGTGTGTGTGTGTGTGTGTGTGTGTGTGTGTGTGTGTGTGTGTGTGTGGTGTAGTGTGTGTGTGTGTGTAGTGCGTGCATGCGTTCTGTTTCGTGTAGATGTATGTGTGTATGCATGTGTGTGGGTGTGTGTGGGTGTGCGAGTGACGTGGTAGCTGGCTAAGAGGCGCCAGTGGGTGTCTGTGGAGCTGCAGAGTGGGAAAGGGCCCTACCTCAGCTCTTTACAGCACAACAGGGAACACCGCTCCAGGCAGTCCTTCACACACCACTGTCTCATGATGGGTTGGAAGTGTAAGTGTGTGTTGTGTGTGTGTTGTGTGTGTGTGGTGTGTGGTGTGTGTGTGTGGGGTGTGTGTGTGTGGTGTTGGGTTGTGTGTGTGTGTGTGTGTGTGTGTGTGTGTGTGTGTGTGATGTGTGTCGGGTGTGCGTGTGGACGGTGTATACATCTATCTGCCTTCTATTCTGCCTGTGTACATGCAGTGTGTACATGCAGTATGTTGTGAGATTGTGTGTGTGTGTGTGTGTGTGTGTGTGTGGTTTGTGTTGTTGTGTGTGTGTGTTTTTGTGTGTGTGTGTGGTGGGTATCCGTCTGTGCGTTAGTCCGTTCCTACTAACCTGCCTGTTGTGTTTGCGCGCAAGCTATGTGTTGTGTTTTTGTGGGAGTGTTTATATTGTGTGGTGTGGTCTGGGATGTGTGAATCTGCATGGTGTTGAAAGGGGAAAT
>NW_026944586.1:0-13880 GCF_034702125.1 Engraulis encrasicolus
AGGAAGAAACCTCAGGCAGAGACCAGCGCCACCTAGGGGAGCCCCCTGCCAGGGCTAGTTGTGAACAGATTAAGGACGCTGCGGCGACTGGGACACTGTGACGCCTTGGCAGCTAGGGTGGTGGCCGTTATCCTGCTTATCTCCCGTTTGAAACTATCTTCCATGTTAAAAAATACATATAGGTCAGTGTCTTTAAGTAGGCTAAGGGATAGCTGCCACCGAGGTATGCTAATCAAACGTGTCTGTCGCAAGTGTCCCATACACGTGTATGGTCTTTGTTTGGTATTCTGAGGGTATATCATCCGCATTGTTTGTTCGCAATGTCAACATTCCAAACAAAGATTCTATGCACAACCAAGTTAGACGCTTGCATTTAAAGCTGGGCTTACACTGTGCGACTTTTGCCCCGATTTTGGCCCGATTTGGCACTCGCACGACTTTTTGAGAGTCGGGCCGATTTCTAGCTCAATCGCAGGCCAATCGTGAGTCTTGCATCGTGCAGTGTACATGGGGTAACGACAAGCGATTTCGCCTCACGATCGTGCAATCGCAGGGTCGCAAGAAAATCAAAATGGTTTGAAATTCTGGTCGTGGCTCGTGCGTAAATCGCACAGTTAAAGCAGTGGTACGACCCGATTTGACACTTCACATGCACAAATGATTATAGGGCCGTGCGATTCGCTGTTGAGCGCGACCTCATCTCCACCTCAGGTGCGCATGTTCCCTCCTCTGCAGACCGGGGAAACATGCCTGTCGGTTGGTAAGGTGGAAGCATTTCGCTCGCATCCGACTGTCGGCTTGTGCAGTGTGAGGACGTGAGTCGTGAGTTTTGAACTTTTAAACAGTGAAATTCCATCGTGCAGTGTGAGCAGAAGCTTAAGACCCACGAGTGAAAATATCGCACAGTGTATGCCCGGCTTAAGTTTGAAATGCGTGACTTCATAACTGTCCTGTTCTCTAGGAATAATGGACACCTGCTCAGACAATCAGAACACGTTCCGTCTGCTCATCAGGTGATAAAAAAACTTCAAAACTCCCGCACACTGACTATTTCGCTTTTACTACAAGTTTCGGTTTTAGACCTTTATCAGGAAAATTGACCAGGTAAAGGTTAACAATGACCAAAACATCGTGAGTGAATAAAAGCGAAAAGGTTTTCTTTTTTTTCTGAGCCTTAATATCTTATTGCATATCAATGTTATTTTTAAATCAATTTTCCCATTACGAAATCCATGATTGGAACCAGACCTTCAGCGCCAGATATTCTAAATCTGATCAGACCATTATACCAAAATTCAACACTTTAATTGCAAAGTGATAATTTTTTACCGATCCACTAAGTCAAAGATAAAATGTTTAAAAACAATCTAGAGGTAGTGTTGCTCCCCTTTTCTTTCTTTCTTTTTTTTCTTTTTTTACTTATTCATTGAAAATCAAATGAATAATCATAGACTGACCAACCTTACATCTTTGTTTATCGAAACCTCACATGCAGCACATACAAGGCACAGTTCTTGTCTTTGTCCAAGACAAGATCATTGCAAATATCTCATCATATTGTTCCAAATTATTATACTTTCACTTCTGAATATGGTTGTTTTAATATTCAAGTAGTTGTAGAAGTTTGTGAAAATATCAAAAGTTGGGGATAAATTCCAATGGGTGATATAGGAGGAATGCCGCAAGTGGCAGTCTTTACTCACCCATAGTATCAGTGGTCTGACTGGCCGCTACACGCAAGAGAGGGAGACTGGAGTCGGACCGCTGTGAAGACGTAGAGGGAGAGGAGAGGGCTGTGCCATTCACCTTGGACTCCGTCTGTGGCTAGGACAAAGGCCAGTGTTCAAGTGAGACACCAAGTAACTGACAAGTGATTGGTCGGGAGGATGTTAACTGACATCCTCCCGGGTGTGATTTCTGACACCACTTAGCCTTCGGCTTCTTGTCTATGGCTGAACCACACCCGTGAGGATGTCAGTTAACATTCTCCCTCCCTCCCACACACACACTCACACCCCTGAGAGGGTCTGGTCAGGGTAATTTTGATTATTCTTGGTCAATGAAGCGGATTCACAGCTAACCGCTCACCATGGATGGCTGAAGAAAAAAAAATGTCTCATGATTCATATTCTGGAGAAAAGACTGTCCCCCCAAATAATGATAAATTCTGCCAGCCCTGGTGCAATAAACCATACGTATATCTTCTTGTACAGTAAGATACTTCAAACCCCGCCTACCCAATGTAAAGGAGTGTCCTCAAGTTTGGTCTCCTAAGGGGATGTTTTCCCCTCCTTATTCTTCTCTTTCTGTAGCGTTTGATGACTGCTTGCATGCAGTGTTGCCGGATTGGGCGGTTTCCCGCCCAATTGGGCTGCTTAGGATGGCCGTGTGCGGGAAAAATGGATTTTGGAGGAAAAAAACGTCCAATTTTTGGCCATAGAAATCAATACAATTGGGCGGGATTTAGTGCTTCCAGGCAGGTTTTGAGATTTTTTTTGGGCTGGAGAGCATCATCTGGCAACCCTGCTTGCATTAGATGTGCACCACAACCATCTACATCACTAAGGGAACTCAATCTATTCTCAAGCGTAAGTTTCCCAAGATCCCGAAGAGTATGGTCTTGATGTATCTTACTCTACTACAGGGGTTCCCAAACTGGGGGATCAGGCCCCCTAGGGGGTGGCAAAAATATTCCAAAAATCTGAAAACGTTTGGGAACCACTGCTCTGCTGCTGCTGCTCTGCTCTGATGTTTGCGTAAGCCTTTTGAGCACAAATGTAGTTTGTTCACCTGCTCCAAGAGCTGCCTGAGGCGATGTAACTGTGACTCCAGCTGCTTGTTGTGGTCCTCCAGAATTTGCATACGAGCCTCAAGGCGACCTACAAATACAATACAAATACAAAGCCTTTTAGACATTATACAGTATTGTGACAGCTTTGGGAAGAAGCTGTCCTTCATTCTCTTGGTTCTGGTTAGTAACCTGTATTGACCTGTAGCGCCTGCCAGAGGGCAACAATGTGAGTAGATGGAAGTCAGGGTAAGAGTGGCCTTTTATATTGCTGGCTCTGTTTAGGTTCATTTCACGTGAAAGACACTTTGGGACACAACCGACCCTGATTTTAACACATTGACTCTCAAGTCACGTAAAAATACGCTTTTTCCTCCCATGCGTTGGCTCCCAAAAAGTAAAAATATGTTTTTACATTTTTTTTTTAATGGACCTAGATCATGAAAACACCTGGATTTGGATTTGGATATTTCATAATCTGTGCATTATATCACAACTTACTTACTTACTTACTTAGTCCTTGCTGTGCCTAGTGGCACATAGGGCAAGGACAAAGGATCTCCACTCATCTCTGTTGTTGGCCTTTTTCTCAATGGTGCTCCAGTTAAGGGCTCTCTCTTTCATTTCACTTTATCACACACTGTATGAATTTATTACAGCGAATCAAACCACTTCCTGATCATGTCACGTCAAGTCTCCTGTGCCAAAGTTACTTCCTAGAGAATCAAAACATGTCCTGTCAGTGCCTGATTATATCTAAATAAATGCCTATGGAAGGACAATGAGTTTTTCTGTCAGCAAGATAGGTGTAAAATCGAAGGTTTTAATGAAAAACAGCATGCAACATAGCAGTAAGAATTTTGGGTGAGTACTTTGGCAGTTTTCGTTGTGTGTAGAAAAAAGCAGACACGCCAGTCAAGTGACATTAGCTAGCACTTCAGATGATGTGGCTCTGAACATTAGCAGGTCCAGGTGTTTTTTTCCACCGAAATAGTTAACTTGGAAGCTACTGTACTGGACATGTTCTTCTGGCGTGAAACTACATTTAGATCCTCAATTTAAACTCGGAGAGTCAAAGAGCGCACCTGTGACAAAAAAAGCTTTTATTCCGTTCGAATGGGGAAAACGCTATTTGTAGCTAAAGTAGCCGTCACTCAAAGTTGAATAACTTCGGAATGGAATAAGCTAGGAGCATACCGTTTTCACATACAGAAAGCTGAGATTCGAAAAAGCCCTGGTATGTATTTGTAGGTCTAAGACAAAATATTCGGGGCTGTTCAAAAAATGATGAAACTGGGATTCAAGAGCTAAAATTCCAAACAAGGCCTGGGATTCAATGTGTTAAGACAACTCGGTGTGTCTTTTTAGTGGCAAGGTAGAACCCTAGAACTGCATTTGAGTGAATTTGCCACTAACATTAAGGGAGAAATGGACTATGAAAGTTTTAATTGAGAGGGCAGGACATGATCCATTCATCCTTGTTTATGTCTATTTATGCCACAAAGAGATTTTGTTTGAAAGCTCTTTTCTGACTCTACAAATTACACACACAATATGGAACACAATAGTTATTAGAGTATGAATTATGAGATATTAAAATATTAAGAGCGTTGAATATCAAATAAAGCTATGTTTTGTCTTATTTATTAGTTTATTCATGACAGGACAGTGAGAAATTGGACAGGAAACCAGTGGAAAGAGAGAGATGGGGAAGGTTTGGCAAAAGATACGGCCCAGAATCGAACCAGGATTGCCGGCACAGCAGCCCAGTGCCCTACCGTTAGGGACTGTACGTTATTTACCGGGGGGGGAGGGCTGGTACGCTGGAAGTCCGGTCAAAAAAAAAAATCATGGCCCCCCCCTCCACCTCAATTTTTTTCCCCATGGCCCTCCCCCCACTTCAATTTTGTTTTCCCATGGCCCTCCCCCTACAGATAAAAAATATATATATTTCAAATTGGTAGATGAACAACCATCATGAGAACAGTCAGAGTAGCCTACATCAAGGGCGGTTGTCTGCACTATTATGTGCTATCGATATCAGTGGATACCTATGAGAAGCCGCAAGAATCTACCTCTGCGGCTGCATGGGATGCCTTTTAACTCCACTGTCACCAAGACAAATTGCCTTCACTATTTTTTTTACGTGTTAAGTGAAAATAATAATAATAATAATAATAATAATGATAATAAAAACTTCCATTTCAATACCAATGTCCGAGTTGTTACTACTGTAAACTACAAAGTGGAGAGAGCCGTAGCTTCAATATTTCCCTGCTCGACAAGCAGCGCCTTTCACAAGGTACGTTCCCTATCGCAGTGGACTGCGATCTAACACATGGGACGTGACGTATGCACGGATCCAATCGAAGCACTTTCTACTCACGCCGAATGGTTGAGAGGCTGTCAGTCATCTCCTGGGCCCGCCCTTAGGGCATAAATAGCTGGGTATGACGCAGCCTCGGCCTCTTTCAATACTTCGATAGAAGTGATCCGTCAAGCAACTACAACTTTATCTCAGATTCGAGTTTTCAACCGTGTGCTTCAACTCTTTCAAGCCGGTGAGTGGATTTTCTCTGGTCACAGGCTTTGGGTGCCACGAGTTGATTTTTGTTTCTTGTATTTGGCTATTAGCTTCTAGCTTGCAAGTTTGCTACTTCTGTTAGCTCTACTTGCTAGTGGTTGCTACATTAGCTAACTGGAGCATTCACTCGGTAGTTTTCTTTAGAATTCGGACCGATTGTGAGTGTTAACTGTTTCTCTGGTGTGTCTAGGATGTCGAGGCTGCTGTACCCGGAGTGCCCGCACAGCAGGGACAAAGGGGACCGGCACCGATTTTGCATTGTCTGTCTCGGCAGAGAGCACGCCGAGGCAGCGCTGTCGGGCGGTTCTACCTGCGAATTCTGTGCTGAACTGACACTCGCTAAAATCACTAAGCGCTCGGCTTACTGGACTCGCAGAGAGGCGAGAGAAGCTGCTGCCCAGGCTGAGGAGATTCCCACAGCCGAAGGCAGCACAGATCACGATATGGAGGGGCATGACTGTCGCGAGCCCGCCACAGCCAACCCCGCTCCCACCTTGCCATCTGGCGGGAGTTCACGCCACGAGGCAGCAGGGGAGCTAGCTGCACCAGCCCCACATGCAAGAGTGAGGTCGCACCACGAGGCGGTGGAGTTACCGCGTGGCTTCCACGACCAGCCCCTGCCAGAGCTGGTATTTGGGCAGGAGTCGGAGGAACAGCCAGAGGACTTCAGTGATGCAGAGGGGTATTATGGTGAATATGAGGATGAGGTGGTCGAAGAGTCCCGGGCATCCTCTCCCCCGGTAGGTTCGAGGACACTGGGTCTGCAGCTGCACGAGGTGGCTACCAGGGCAGCTAGCAAACTCGGCCTCCCTCTCCCCACCCCCCCCAGCACAGAGATGTCGTTGCTGGATGGGGAATACTACGCCGGGCCCCAAACACCGGCGCCCTGCCCAATCCCGTTTTTTCCAGAAGTGCACAGGGAGCTAGTCAAGACCTGGAGCAACCCCTATTCGGCCCGTGCCCCAGTCCCAGGCTTTGCTGCCTACATGCATATGGACCAGGCCAAGGAGTGTGGATATCTCTCCTTCCTACCGGTGGAGGATACGGTGGCGAGTTACTTGTCACCCTCTTCACCTGCATTGCGCCTGGGCCGCAAACCTCTCCTGCCGTCTCCAGTGGCCAGACTCCAGGCCACTCTCGCTGAAAAGTCCTACCTGGCGGCTGGACAAGCAGCATGCTCCATCAACACAGCGGCGTTGCTGCAGAGATATCAGGCCAAGCTACTCACGGAGCTGTCTAATACGCTGGATGCTGAGAGTGAGTTGGTGGTGGAACTGCGCAGGGCGACTGACCTGTCTCTCCGCCTCACGCGCTGTTCATCTCAGGCAGTGGGCCGTGCTATGGGGGCGGCAGTAGCAACACAGCGTTCTCTGTGGCTGTCCCTGGCACAGCTGTCGGAACGGGAGAAGGCCCCACTCCTAGATGCCCCGGTGAGTGCTGAAGGAGTGTTTGGTGATGCTGTGGGTACAATGACTGCTAAATTTGAGGTGGAGCAGAAAAGCCGGGAGGCTTTCATGGCCTGGATGCCACGCAGCAGAGGTGAACCCCGGGGCCCCCCGGGTGGACCAGCTCCAGCTCCTGGCATGAAGCGGGGGAGTGGATCCCGTTCTCCAGCTCTTCCAGCTAAGATGCCGGCAAGGAGAGGATGGCAGCGACACCCGTTTAGGCCGCCGCCCCAGCCTCAGCCACAGGACCCACAGCCAGCACCCCAGCAGCAGAGAGCGCCGTTCGTCCCGCGCCAGACTACTGCCCGCCGTGGTGGTGCGAACAGGACGCGGACCTGAGGATCACGTCCTGAAGAGAGGGGGGGGGAGGAGTTTTCCCCTCAGCGAAAAAGGACTGCCCGTTGCTCACATGCACCGCTCATGTCAAGCACGTTGTGCCAGTTTCCACAAGCACTACACACACAAACAGAAAATGTTTTGTCCCCCTCTCTGCATCCAATATTAAAACAGCATTCTCTCACCCATGTTTACCTAAACAGTGTGACAAGCTGCCCTCAGAGCTTGACCCCCTCCTTAGACGGTGCGGGAATAAAGCTGAATATAGACAAATTGACCATGAGCGGGGAAAACCCCGACCAATTGAGTCTAGATCAAAGATTAAAAGGTTTGGAGATGAGCGGGAGCGTCCCCGACCAATTAAAAGACTCCATGCCATGCCTAGAGGCATGCGTGGGAAACTGGCGCAAATGCGCACAGGCATCACCCTGGGTTTTGAAGACCGTCTCAGTGGGCTACACAATTCAGTTTGCTCGCCCCCCACCAAAATTCAGCGGGGTGATTCAAACAATAGTTCCGGAGGGTCAGGTCCCTTTCCTACAGGAGGAAATAGACTCCTTGTTGTTGAAAAAGGCAATAGAGATGGTGCCGCAAGGGGAAGAAAACGCAGGCTTTTACAGCCGTTATTTTCTTGTCCCGAAAAAAGGCGGGGGATTTCGGCCAATCTTAGATTTAAGGAGGCTGAACAAATCACTCATGAAAAGAAAATTCAGGATGCTGACCAACCGCCAGCTCCTTCAATTTGTGAAACCAAACGACTGGTTTGTAACCATAGACCTGAAGGATGCATATTTTCACATAAAGGTGGTGCCAAGGCATCGGAAATTTCTCAGATTTGCATTCAGAGGGAAAGCATATCAGTTTTCGCGTCTCCCATTCGGTCTAGCCCTATCCCCTTTTCTGTTCACAAAGTGTCTGGAAGCGGCAGTCGCACCATTACGCCAGCAGGGGGTGCGCTTGTTCAACTTTCTAGACGACTGCCTTCTTTGCTGCCACTCGCAAGAGTTAGCTGCACAGCAGGCCAGTCTTGTGCAGGCACACCTAGGCCAGTTGGGATTTGTGATAAACAGGAAGAAGTGTGTTCTCAAACCAAGTCAGACTTCACAGTTCCTAGGCATGACACTGAATTCTGTGACTATGACAGCTCACCTCTCTCAGGAGAGAGCAGCCGCAATCAAGACCTGTGTGGCCCAATTCAGAATAGGCCAATGGGTGTCATCTCACCTTTGCCAGAGGCTGCTGGGAATGATGGCAGCAGCAGCAGTCTCCCTGCCAATGGGGCTACTGCGCATGCGGCCTTTTCAAATGTGGTACCTGTCTCTGAAGCTCAACCCCTCCAAAGACAAATACCGCAAAATAGTAGTGAATTCAAAGTGCAGGAAGGCCCTCACAATATGGAGATCCTCCCAATTTCTCAGTGCGGGAGCGTCTCTAGGCATAGTGACGCACCGAGTGGTGATTACGACCGACGCGTCTACAACTGGTTGGGGGGCAGTCTGCAACGGGAGATCGGTGAACGGTCGTTGGTCTGCAGCCCAGGCCAAAGCTCATATAAATGTGTTGGAGCTCATATAAATGTGTTTCTAGCCCTACGGTATTTTTTGTCAGTGGTGAAAGGCCATCATGTTCTGGTGAGGACCGACAACACCACGGCCATGGCATACATAAATCGCCAGGGGGGCGTGCGCTCCCTGGCTTTACACCGGTTGGCGAACAGTTTACTGCTATGGGCAGCAGATCACTTGTTGTCTCTCAGAGCAGTTCATATTCCAGGTCACCTCAACTGTGGAGCGGACCTACTCTCAAGGGGCAACCCGCAGGCAGCAGACTGGCGCCTCCATCCTCTGGTGGTCGATCAGGTATGGCGGCGGTTCTACAAAGCCGAAGTGGACCTGTTTGCCACGAGACAGAACACACACTGTCAGCTTTGGTTCTCTCTGGGGGGAGACGACCCACCTCTGGGGGTGGACGCACTGGCACATCCGTGGCCGGGCGGACGTCTTTATGCATTTCCTCCAGTGCCTCTAATTCCTCAGGTGCTGAGCAGAGTCATGGAGGAGAGGAGAGAACTGTTGTTAATAGCCCCCCTGTGGCCGAACCGGCCATGGGTCGCAGAGTTGAACAGGATGTCAGTACAGCCGCCGTGGGAGTTGCCCTCACGGAGGGACCTGCTGTCACAGGCGGGAGGATCCATATGGCACCCCCGGCCGGAGCTGTGGCAGCTCAGGGCCTGGCACCTGAAAGGGGAAGGCTGTTAGCATCAGGACTATCTGAGTCAGTAGTCAATACTATTCAGAGTGCTAGGGCTCCATCAACTCGCTCTCTCTATACGCTGAAATGGCGTTTATTCGAGCAGTGGTGTATCTCACGGGGTCATGACCCCATCAACTGTGCTGTAGGTGTCATATTAGATTTTTTGCAGCACATGTTTGATGATGGTAAGGCTGCCTCTACACTAAAGGTGTATGTGGCAGCTATCTCTGCTTGTCATGTGGGCATAGGTGGTGCAACACCTGGTAACCACCCTCTGGTGTCACGATTTATGGCTGGGGTGAGACGGCTCAGGGCCCCTCACAAACAGCTGGTGCCCTCATGGGATCTGTTAGTAGTGTTACGTGCTCTTACTGGGCCTCCCTTTGAGCCCCTGAGTGAGGTGGACATGAAGCTTGTTTCCCTAAAGACGGCTTTCTTGCTGGCCCTGGTGTCAGCAAAACGCATAGGTGATATTCAAGCTCTCTCAGTGAGCTCGACTTGTATGCAGTTCTCCGGAGCAGGTGATAAGGTCATTATGCGTCCAAATGCCGCATACACGCCCAAGGTAGTATCTACTCCCTTCCGTAATCAAGTCATTGAGTTAGTCAGTTTCTCACCTCCTCCCTTTGCATCAGCAGAGGAGGAGCAGTTGAACAAACTGTGCCCGGTGCGTGCTCTGCGTTGCTATGTGGAGCGCACCAGGTCTTTCAGGCAGTCTGATCAGTTATTTGTGTGTTTTGGCACTCAGGCTAAGGGTAGGCCACTGTCAAAACCAAGCCTATCACGCTGGATAGTGGAAACCATTGAGCTGGCTTACAGCAGCCAGTCTCTGGAAGCTCCAGAGGGACTGCGCGCTCATTCGACTCGAGGAGTCTCTTCTTCTTGGGCCCTGCTGAAGGGTGTCTCCATAGAAGAGATATGCAGAGCAGCCAGTTGGAATTCTCATCACACATTCATTCGTTATTACATGTTAGATGTGAGTGAGCCTAGTTTTCTGCAGGGGGTTCTGGGAGCAGTGAACCTGTGATTACCCAGATTTACAACCCTTTTTGGAAGTGTAACAAATGCATAACATGTTGGTCTCTAATGTGCTTAATCACCACATATTATCCCTGCATTTACCCCTGTTAATAATAAGCCCATAAGGTGGGTGCTTAGGCCTCCACTGTAATTCACGCGTGATGGGATACGGTCCCATGTGTTAGATCGCAGTCCACTGCGATAGGGAACGTCTGGGTCATGACTATGACCACGGTTCCCTTAGCAGGGACCAGATCTAACACTGCGTTGCGATTACAGTGCCTTGCTGGGCATAATGCTCAGTATTGAAAGAGGCCGAGGCTGCGTCATACCCAGCTATTTATGCCCTAAGGGCGGGCCCTGGGGATGACTGACAGCCTCTCAACCATTCGGCGTGAGTAGAAAGTGCTTCGATTGGATCCGTGCTTACGTCACGTTCCATGTGTTAGATCTGGTCCCTGCTAAGGGAACCGTGGTCATAGTCATGACCCAGACGTTTTACATGTTCAGCACAGTAGCGAAGCCAGGGACGCAGGAACTGGTTTTGACCAGGGGGTGCTGTGAAAAAAAAATCTGTTTTTTTGGATGCTATTTCCTGCGTTCTAATCAATTTTAGGGTGAATGGCGAATCACATCTGAATAACTTCCTCATGTTTTATGTAGCCTAAACAAGGATGGCTAGATTTAACTTTTTTTTCTTTAACATCTCACTTTGACACTATTAATGTTCTTCTTGCGGAAGTGAAACGCGCACCTGATGTGGAGGTGAGGGCTCAAGAGCAAATCGCGCTGCCTTGACAGTTTGTCTCTTCAGCATGGGCAGTGTGCAATGTGTGAAATTAGAAGAAATGCTTTGACTAGGCTATGCGATGCACTCGTGAGAGGTGACCGGGCTTTCAAATAATTTAGATTTTCTTGCAATTGCGACTGTGGATCAGGTGCATCTCGGTCTCCCAGACCGCGCATAAAAGCACGCACGCACACACACAGGCATAGCTCTACCTTCCCGAATGTAATTACACTCTGACGGCCAAAGAGTTCGGGATGTGATCGGAGCAAGAAGTAGGCTAAGCGCCAAAGCAGCTCGAGCCATTGCTGGCTATTGATACAGGGAGAGTGAGAAAGCCACCTTTAGTTTGCATTTAACGTAGGCCATTAAGACGCATTAGGTGGTGGCGGTGCTATGGTGGTCAAATCAGCAGCAAGAGGCAAAAGGAACAAATTGCCAAAACAGAACCAGTACAACATTCCAAAACATCCAACAATAGCACAGCCATTACACACCGCGGCAATTCAACTTTGACAACTGTGATGATAGACAAGCCAGACACACCATCGGCTGTGCTCTCCTTCATATTCACCCCATAGCCAACTCCGAGGCTAAGCTAGACTACTTCACCAGCAACAGGCAAGACCTAGCATACCAATACACGCTTCTACGAATCCAATCTCCACAGCAAGAAACAAAAGTCACTTCTTACCTGACACGATGCACAACTTTGGTGACATTCCCTTCTCCCGTCACACTTTAAATGTACATAATTCCTTGCTTAGTTGGTCCGTTTTTGTTCACCAAAGTGATGAGACTTCTCTTCACAACAAGTTAGCTCCTCCAATGGTTTCAAGACCTTATGATGCATGGCCAACACATCGCCGTTAATACCATTTTTATTACCTTGACACCACAAGCTAAACAAAACAAACTCGCGTCACTGCACCGTTCTACCAAAGTACGTCTAGGCCAAATGTCTAGGCCTAGGTACTGTTCTTTCCGGTCTGGTTGGGGTCTTTGAAGTTCTTTGAACAAATGTAAGCACACGGCGGTGCCAATAAATAAAATCATGGCTTACCAGAGGCTGTGACCACCAGTTGACTACAACACCTCTCCAAAATTCCTCTGGAAATGCCCATCCAATTCGTTGTCAAAACTTCCCAAACTGTTTAGCCCATATAGTTCACATCTAGCCTAGAAATCTAGACGCCCCTAGCGACCGCAAATTGAATTTGCTCCCGGGGGCAGTCTAGCGGACCCCGGTCGTTTTGCGAGGCTGAAAGTTATCCGATGACAGAGCCAATCAAATCGCGAGGGGGGCCGGGCTACTTAGTAAACAGGAAACTTTCTAAGAAGAAGCATGGTGTCCGTCCGTGCTGCGTACAGCACGAAAGTGCACTTAATTTAAAAAGCCTGGATGATAATACATTTCGTGTCTGACATGGATTGATGTAATAATACACCATGAACTTATCGGACACAAATAGATCACAACACAATACCATTTGATCATTCGATGTTTTAAACTAGCTCGGTAAGCTAAGTTGAGCATTTTACAGGACCAGATAGTCACACGCTATTATCAGACCACTACTGTAGGTGTAGAATGAAATTGCTGCCCCAATTTCTAACAAGACACATGCCATTAAAAACGAGACATTTGGGAGCTTTGAAAGTCTTTGAGTAGCTTACTAAATAGATGGGAATGGCATAGTCTACCAAGCTAGTGGCTAGCTAACCTGTCGTCAATAACACAGAGCTAGGTATCCAGTCTTAATATAACCATTTAACAAGCCCCAAATGGCTCAACATTTCGCTGGTTGATCAAGGAGGGCCATGTGGTTGAAAACGAGGCATTTTTGAACTGTATAAGTGAAAACACGATTTATTAGGACACTTGTTTGTGGCTGTGGTCATCACATGCATTCACTGCTACGACGGCTCGAATTTGCCGCTCCACCTACAAAGGGGCCCTCGCCGGCTAGCTAACCTGTCGCCAATAACACAGAGCTAGGTATCCAGCCTTGTATTATATGCCTGCCCCAAATTCTAATAAGATCCATGTCATTAAAACGAGACATTTGGGAGCTTTGAAAGTCTGTAAGTCGCTTACTAAATAGATGGGAATGACACCTAGAGTCTACCGAGCTAGCGGCTAGCCAATCTGTCGTCAATTACACAGAGCTAATATCCAGCCGTGTATTAGTTATGGGTATACAGCTAGCTAGCTAACACCGAACATGCCATGTTCACAACAATCATAAATATAACCATTTAACAAGCCCCAAATTGCTCAACATTTCGCTGGATGATCAAGAAGGGCCGTGTGGTTGAAAACGAGGCATTTTTGAACTATGTAAGTGAAAACACGATTTATTAGGAAACTTGTTTGTGGCTGTGGTGATCACACGCATTCACTGCTACGACGGCTCGGAGTTTGCCGCTTCACAAGACAGCTGTGACGTTACACAGAAGTGTGTGGGGATTGGTTGTTTGCCATCCAATTGCGTGGCGTTGAGTGCTGAAGCAACCGTTTATCCCGCCCACACTACTGCCCAGCCCTCCTAGACCCTGGTACAGCTTTTTGCTGTACGGGTCTGGCTCGCTAGGCTAGTTCACATCAGCTAGTTTGATATTTGCTCACGGGCATTTTCTATGATGCTCAATGTTCCTCCGTAGCAC